>NC_069506.1:83063124-83340624 GCF_027579735.1 Bombina bombina | reverse complement strand
CAGGCTATGTAACAAAAAATAATGGAAACATATCTGTACCCTGAAACAAATACAGTTATAAAATTAATGCTATCATCACAAGCTAATAACATACATACGGCTAGATTACGATTTTTTGTCGTTAATGGTGTGCGGTGCTAACATGCCTTTTTCTCACAGCTCACTTAAGACAACGCTGGTATTACAAGTTTTCTGCAAGCTGGCGTTAGCCTCAGAAAAGTGAGCAAAATTTAGTTCCACATCTCACCTCAATACCAGCGTTGCTTAAGTCAGTGATGAGCTGGCTGAACGTGCTCGTGCACGATTTCCCCATAGGAAACAATGGGGCTGAGCTGGCTGAAAAAAAAACTAACACCTGCAAAAAAGCAGTGTTCAGCTCCTAACGCAGCCCCATTGTTTCCTATGGGGAAATAAAAGTTATATCTACACCTAACACCCTAACATGAACCCCAAGTCTAAACACCCCTAATCTTACACTTATTAAGCCCTAATCTGCCGCCCCCAACAATGTCGCCACCTACATTATATTATTAACCCCTAATCTGCCGCTCCGGACACCGCCGCCACCTACATTATACTTAGGAACCCCTAATCTGATGCCCCCAACATCGCCGAACCCTACATTTTATTTATCAACCCCTAATCTCCCCCCCCAACGTCGCCGCAACTATATTACATTTATTAACCACTAATCTTCCGCCGCCAATGTCACCGCTACTATAATAAATTTATTTACCCCTAAACCTAAGTCTAACCCTAACACCCCCTAACTTAAATATAATTTAAATACATCTAAATAAATTTACTATAATTAACTAAATTATTCCTATTTAAAACTAAATACTTACCTGTAAAATAAACCTTAAGCTAGTTACAATATAACTAATAGTTACATTGTAGCCATCTTAGGATTTATATTTATTTTACAGGTAACTTTGTATTTATTTTAACTAGGTAGACTAGTTATTAAATAGTTATTAACTATTTAATAGCTACCTAGTTAAAATAAGTACAAATTTACCTGTAAAATAAATCCTAACCTAAATTACAATTACACCTAACACTACACTATAATTAAATTAATTACATAAATTAACTACAATTAACTACAATTCAAATAAATAAACTAAAGTACAAAAAACAACAAACACTAAATTACAGAAAATAAAAAAATAATTACAATTTTTTTAAGCTAATTACACCTACTCTAATCCCCCTAATAAAATAAAAAAGCCCCCCAAAATAATAAAATTCCCTACCCTATACTAAATTACAAATAGCACTTAAAAGGGCCTTTTGCGGGGCATTGCCCCAAAGTAATCAGCTCTTTTACCTGTAAAAAATAATACAATACCCCCCCCCAACATTAAAACCCACCACCCACACACCCAACCCTACTCTAAAACCCACCCAATCCTCCCTTAATAAAACCTAACACTACCCCCTTGAAGATCACCCTACTTTGAGCCATCTTCAAACAGCCGGACACAAGTGGACCTCCAGAGGGGCAGAAGTCTTCATCCGATCCGGCCAGAAGAGGACATCCAGACCGGTAGAAGTCTTCATCCAGGCAGCATCTTCTATCTACTTCCATCCGGAGTGGAGCGGATCCATCTTGAAAACATCCGACTCGGAGCATCCTCTTCCATCCGATGGAGACTGAAGAATGAAGGTCCCTTTAAGTGATGTCATCCAAGATGGCGTCCCTTCAATTCCGATTGGCTGATAGAATCCTATCAGCCAATCAGAATTAAGGTAGGAAAAATCCTATTGGCTGATCCAATCAGATGCTGCCTGGATGAAGACTTCTGCCAGTCTGGATGTCCTCTTCTGGCCGGATCGGATGAAGACTTCTGCCCCTCTGGAGGACCACTTGTGCCCGGCTGGGTGAAGACGGCTCAAGGTAGGGTGATCTTCAAGGGGGTAGTGTTAGGTTTTATTAAGGGGGGATTGGGTGGGTTTTAGAGTTGGGTGTGTGGGTGGTGGGAAGAAGGACAGTGAGAGCAATTTAACATTGACAATATTAACTGCAATCAACAGAGGGCTCACTCGAAACGATAGTTTTTTCAAGAGACATTTACTCGTAGAGTAACATTATTGTATCAAGGACTCTTATGTTTTTATTGCATCAAGGATATATATATTTTATTAAAAAGTGTGCATGCTTGAGATATAATTAGCAATTGTAATATATATCTAATTTAGAGTGATATCATTCAACACCGGTGTTTTTAATATATACATTTTAGTACTGTATCTTTTAATAAGCCGTATTGTATAATAAAATTATCACAGTTCACCCTAACTTTTATTTAAAAGGTCTCATATATTATTCATTGCCTTATACCTTGATATAAGGTAGAGGGCATCCAAACTTTTATATTCAACACTCTCAGGTTTATTTAAGTGGAAGTCAGCATTAGTTTGCACCACCTTATATTAGTATTCAGCAAGCAGCTGATCCACACAACAGATCTCTTGTACCACAAGCGACACGCACTGTTAAAGCCACATGGCTGTCCCTTATCTTACCCCATAAGGAACTTGGTGAATGATTATTGTTGCCCGCTGAAAAGAACAGTGGAGCCGGTTAACTGAAAAAGCCTGCATATAATAACTTTTCACTCCCTGGCACTAAGAACTCCAGGTACTTTTGTCAGCAGGGAAAGCCCTCCTAGCTCCAGCAGAGATTAGAAGTCTACACATACCCTGTGGGACCCTGACTTTATGCTCAAGGAACTTTCTTAACCTCAGCACGTTGTAAACTTTAGCTCTCTTAACCCTATGGATTAATGTTTTGGGGCCCATGAAGAGGATTACCCTGACTTAATAATCAAGATAAGCAATTACAAACTGTGCAATGCAATAAATACCTGCTTGGTCTCTAACTATTTTCCAGGGTTACAGTTTACCTTTGCTATACTACTTTAAGTGGATGGCACAGTAATAGCCCCCCTCCCCATCAGTGTGAGCTCCGGTGACCAGTGAATTGCCCTACGCCCATTTTTGCTATATATGAGGAGAGGCCTCTGAGTCTATGGTAAATTCTACTCCAGAGCCCAGCAATCTTTACTATAGCTCATGTCGCAGCAATCTAGGAAAAAAACAAAAACACAGTATAGCACCCAAAAAGACTGTTGTGGATCATTTTAAGCAGCTTAGAGACCCTGACATGTCGGAGGATGAGCAGTCCTTTTCTCCTGCCCCCCCCTGAGGGGAGACAGGATAGTGTATGCTCTATGCCCTCTCGCAACTCGAGAACTTAAGGTGAGCCCTCTGCACTTACATTTGAGTCCATGAAAATGTTTGATACCCTGAAACCAGTCCTTGTTCTTTTTTTCTTATCGTGGTCACCTTCCTTAATTGATTTGTTATGTTTGCATATACACTGATGGTGGAGAGCAAATTTAATTGACAGTTCCCCCCATTACTTTTTTGCGTTGCTATTAGGGGCGACTTTAAGCCCTCCTCAACCTCAGGCAGAGTTAGGTAGCCTTTGCCAGACCAAGGTGCTTGAAGGTCTTTTCCCTTTCTTTCTAAAACTCTTCTCCCTCTTTTCCCCCTTATCACCTCCCCTTTTTTTATATTTATTGCGGATACTCCCTCTAGTCATGGGTGTCACTAGAAGGAGAATCCACAAAGAAGCCTGTTAGTAAATTTCCTACGGACACACAGAATAGACATTGCCTACATCCAAGAGACTTTCAAGTCTTTCAGTCAAGGGTTTTCCCGGTCTCCATTTCCTCCACATTCCACAAAAAAGTGAGAGGGATGTCCATATTGATAGGTAGGCAGATTGCTTATGACCCAGTCTATGTAGACAGAGACCTTCTTAATGTAAACCAAATAAGTTTTCTCAGAATACTTTTAGCAACATTAGATAAATTTAAGATGGGGCAGGTACGATGGGTGGTATGGGACCCACACAAGTATAGCAGAGGTAACCAGAGAGTGGGTGATGATAGGAATAGAGATGAAGTCTCCCAGAATTTTAGATGAAGTCTCCCAAAATGTTTGGTTCCCAGTATGGATTCTATGATATATAGAGAGCCCTATACCCTGAACCCTGTGATCACCCATTTTACTCTGCTCCACATCAATCCTTCACCAGGCTAGATTATATATTCTGTAGTTCATGGACACTAGGTTCAGTGCACAGCGCTACGATCATGCCTTGTGCATGGTTGAACCACAAAGCTCTTTTCTGTCAATGTTGGTCAACTTAATGCTTAGCCTAGGACAGGAGGCTGGCACCTTCCAGATCACTTATTAAAGGGACAGTCTACACCAGATTTTTTATTGTTTTAAAAGATAGATAATCCCTTTATTACCCATTCCCCAGTTTTGCATACCCAACACAGTTATATTAATATACAGTTTACCTCTGTGATTACCTTGTATGTAAACATCTTCTGACAGCCCCCGATCACATGACTTTTTATTTATTATCTATTGACTTGCATTTTAGCCAATTAGTGCTGTGTTGTGATAACTCTTAAATATCTCCACAGACGTAAACATAATGTTATCAATATGACCCACATGAACTAACAGTCTCCTGTTGTGAAAAGCAAATAAAAAAGCATGTGATAAGATGCTTTCTGTAGTGGCTTAGAAACAGGCAGAAATTTAGAGGTTAAAATTAAGTATATTAATATAACTGTGTTGGCTTTGCAAAGCTGGGGAATGGGTATTATCTATCTTTTTAAACAATAACAGTTTTAGTGTTGACTGTCCCTTTAAGTAACATCAACTTACCTGAGTGGAACAAAGAAATACTTGATTTCTTACAAATCAATGAAACTGAGGGGATGTCTGAATTAACAGTTTGGTCTGCCTTCAAGGCTTATATTAGAGGTATCTTTATAAAACGGGAAGCTTAGCTTAGAAGGAATAGGGGAATGTCTCACGTCTTGTGCACAAGCATACTGTGAGTATTTTAGCTTGAGAAATGGGCAGGGAAGGTCTTCTACCAGCGACTTTGCCACTAAACTTCAGTACTTTAAAAAGCAGATTTAACAGCTTGAAATTGAGAGGGTCCAGCAGAATCTTAAATACCTGCAGTTAAAGTTCTATTATAAAGGCAACCACACAAACTGCGCCACAGGACTCTCTTAAACAGAATTGCTTACATACGGCAGGGAAACCATAGGTGTTACTCCCCAGGAGACATAGGCACCGCCTTTGTCTCCTATTATAAACATCTCTATCAAATTACACTCCATGAACATAGGGAAGCAACCCCCAGGGAGGTTTTTAGAGAGTTCTTAAATGATTTTAGGCTTCCAACATTACAAACAGATGATATAGACTCTTTGTCCCTTCTTATTTCCCTAGAGGATGTCATGAGCTTGATCAAAGTCCTAAAATTACACAAAGTGCCTGGCCCTGATGGATACTCCTCAATGTTCTATAAGAAGTGCCTACCTATATGACCCTCTATCTTGTGAGAGTATTTAATACTGCATTTTAGGCAGGCTAGTTCCCCAAAGAATATCTGGAAGCTGCTATTGTAACCATCCACAAGCCAGGGAAGGACCCCAGTCTATGTGAAAGTTATCGCCTGATCTCATTGATAAATGTTGATGTAAAACTCTACTCAAAGATTCTAGGCACTAGACTAAATAGACTGCTTCCTAAACTTATTCATTTGGATCAGGTGGGGTTTATAGTCAGTCACTAAGGCCCTGACAATATGCGTAGGCTGTTGGATATACTTACTGAATCAACCACCCTTGGGATCCCACTTTTTACCCTGTCTCTGGATACCGAGAAGGTGTTTGACAGGGTGCGGTGGGACTACATGGTGGAGACGTGGATATCTCTTATCTCTGCAATTATGGCTTTATACTTTTATAGGGTGAGAGGTGTGGGGTTCTGTTCAGAGGCATTTACAATAATAAATGGTACTAGGCAGGGATGCCCCTTATCCCCCTGCTCTTTGCTCTGGTGATGAAACCCTTTGCTACCAAGCTTAGGCAAAGTGTAGAGGTTCAGGGCTTGGTTCTAAAAGACACTTTACAAAAACTTGCATTGTTTGCGGATGATCTAACACTGTTTATCTATGACCCAGAGCAGTCTTTATTTGACATTTTAAGGGAATTTGGAAGGCTATCATACTATAAAATCAACTACACTAAGACTAAGGCCCTGGCTTTTAACCTCCCCCCCCCCCCCCAATTGCAATGCTTACAAACCCTTCCGGTGGCTTGTGGTCCACTGATAAACTAAAGCAGTTAAGGGTCTGGTTGTCCCATAACATTAAGTATGTCATCAGAGAAAACTATGACCCTCTCATACGAGAGTTGAAAATCCGAACCACTAAATGTCCTGGCTGGGTAGAGTACAGTCTCTTAAGATGATGCTCCTTCCCAAACTGACTTACCTTTTTAGGTGCATAACGCTCCCTGTCCCTGCTTATTTATTAAACCATTTTCAATCGATCTTCCACACATATCTGGCAGGGGAGATGCCAGGTGGCAGCAGCTTGAACAAGCTATGTTACCTGCTGGCTTGCAAATAGAGTATCTCATTTGGATCCCGCAACATGCTGGTATCCTAGAATGGATCACAAATCCCATCATTAAAGCATGCCTTAAAACATGGAGGGAGTTACGACACATGGATCAAGTTGCCCTCCACCCTTCCCCTGCCCATTCTATTAAGTCTTTGCTATTCTGCCTCCCTGACTCACACCCCAAGAGATGGCTCTCTCTGGAGATTAAGCTTGTACAAGACCTGTATACAGGGGACGGGCTGACAGTCAATGCGGCATCTTACCCTGAGCTTAACATCCCAACAAACTTTTTAACTTTTCAGACTGGTCTCTTTAATCCTGGCTTGAGAATCTCCAAGGACAGCCCTGAGAGAGCTGACACATTGGGAGAGGCGGTGGCTTGTAGGCAAGTCACTATATAAGGCATTGTCAACACACTACCAGATGGTGTTAAATTCCTCTTCCTTTGTCAAGTCTCATGGTGTTCGGGAATGGGAGAGGGAAATGGATCTTAATAGAGAAGAGATGGAAGTGCAACAAGCTATACAAGCCATGAAAACAAAAATTTATGCTTACCTGATAAATTATTTTCTTTCCTGGCATGGAGAGTCCACGATTCCATTCATTACTGTTGGGACATTCACCTCCTGGCCACCTGGAGGATGCAAAGACACCACAGCAAACCTTAAGTATCCCTCCCACTTTTCATACTCCCCAGTAATTCAGCCGATGGAATAAAGGAAAGAGAAGGAGGAACAGAAGGGGTATAGAGGCACCTGAAGGTTATAAAATATAAATGCTGCCTTAAATATTTAAACAAGGGCAGGTCGTGGACTCTCCATGCCAGGAAAGAAAATAATTTATCAGGTAAGCATACATTTTGTTTTCTTTCCAATGGCATGGAGAGTCCACAATTTCATTCAATACTGTTGGGAAACCAATACCCAAGCCAGAGAGGACACAGAATGGATAGGGACGGAGAACTAAAGGCAGGCAGACGTAAACCGAAGGCACCACTACTTTAGCACCTTCCTCCCAAAAGAAGCCTCAGCTGAGGCAAAAACATCAAACTTTAATTTTTATGGTGCTTCAGAGTACCCAGTGGTTGCATTACAAATTTGTTTGTTTGAAGTTTTGTTCTTAAAGCCCAGGAAGAAGTAACGGCACGAGTAAAGTGAGCCATAATACTCTCAGGAGGCTGCTGGCCAGCTTCCTTGTAAGCAAAACGAATGACACGCCTCAGCCAAAAAGAAAAAATAGTTGCAAAGTAAGGACCTTTTGGCCCTTGCGCCTACCGGAATACACCACACAAGGAAGAAGATTGTCTAAATTTCTTGGTAGCCTGGAGATAGAACTTTAGGGGATGAACCACATCCAGGTTGTGAAGCAAATGCTCCTTCTGAGAAGAAGGATTAGGACAAAAGGAAGGAACTACAATCTCCTGATTGATATTGCGGTTAGAGACCACCTTAGAAAGAATTAAGTATGGAAAACAGCCTGCAGAAAAATAAGATAAGGGGGGTCAAACTGTAAGGCAGAAAATTCTGAAACTCTATGAGCAGAAGAAATAGCCAACAAAAACAAAACTTTCCAAGATAAAAGTTTAATATCAACCAAATGTATAGGCTTAAACGGAGCCTGCTGAAGAACACGAAGAACAAGATTAAGGCTCCAAGGGGGAGCAACAGGTTTAAACACAGGCCTGATTCTGACCAGGGCCTGAAAAAAAGACTGGCTAGTTGGCTAACTTCTTGTGTAACAAAACCGAAAGGGCAGAGATCTGTCCCTTCAGAGAACTAGCTGACAAACCTTTCGCCAAACCATCTTGGAGAAACAACAGAATTCAAGAAACTCTCACCTTTAGCCAAGGGAAACCTTGAGAGATAGGTGCGCCAGACCTTATAATATACATGCAATGTGTCACAGGCTTACAAGCCTGGATCAGAGTGTCAATGACCTTATCCGAAAAACCTCTTTTAGACAGGACTAAGCGTTCAATCTCCATGCAGTCAGCCTCCAAGAATCTAGAGTTTGATGAAGAAATGGACCTTAAAGTAGAGGGTCCTTCCTCAGAGGAAACCTCCACAGAGGAGAAGACGGCATCTTCACTAGATCCACAAACCAAGTCCTGCAAGGCCAGGCTGGAGCAATTGGAAGGGCTATGAATTGAAAGTGTTAATTAAAAATGTTCCTAGTGAATAGAAACATAGAGGTATGCGTCCTTCAGGTCTATAGTGGTCATGAACTGACCCTCCTGGACCAAAGGGAGAATGGATCTGATAGTCACCATCTTGAAGGACAGAACCTTGAGAAATTTGTTGAGGCACTTTAGATCCAGAATAGGGCGGAAGGTACCCTCTTTCTTGGGAACCACGAAAAGGTTTGAATAAAACCTTAAGCCCTGTTCTGCAGGAGAAACCAGAACGATCACTCCCAGGGAATAAAGATCCTTTATACAATTTAAGAAAGCCTCTCTTTATGAAAGTCTTTATAGGAGAAATCTCTTGGAGGAAAAGACTTGAAACCTAACTTGTATCCTTGGGAAATTTGTTGAGGCACTTTAGATTCAGAATAGGGTGGAAGGTACCCTCTTTCTTGGGAACCACAAAAAAGTTTGAATAAAACCCTGTCCTGCAGGAGGAACCAGGACGATCACTCCTAGGGAAGAAAGATCCTTTACACAATTTACAAATGCCTCTCTTTTCACTGGGTTTGGTAAAAGTCTTTATATTCGAAATCTGCCTCTTGAAGGACAAGATTTGAAACCTATCTTGTATCCTTGGGAACCCACATCCACCACCCAATCATTGTCACAAATCCAGGCGTCCTGAAAGAAGGAAAGACTGCCACCTACACGATCCAGTCCCAGATCGGGGGACGCCCCTTCATGCTGACTTAGTTTCTAAGGCAGGCTTTTTGGACTGCTTGTTTTTGATCCAAGGCTGGTTAGGTTTGCAGGAACTCTTGGTCTGGTCGGACTTGGAGAAGGTCGAAGATTTCAGTCCCTTGAAATTGCAAAAGGAACGAAAATTAGAAGATTGACGACCCTTTGGCCTAGCCTTCTTATCCTGAGGAAGAAAGGCTCCCTTTCCTCCAGTTACAGTGGAGATAATGGAATCCAGTCCAGGACTGAATAAAGACTTCCACTTAAAAGGCAAGGAAAGAAGTCTAGATTTAGAAACCATGTCCACAGACCAGGACTTTAGCCACAAGGCTCTGCAACAGGACAGCAAAATTTAGCACTCTGGCAAACGACCTGCATATTAGCATCATAAATAAAGGAACTGGCTAACTTCAAGGCCTTAATCCTATCCTGAATCTCCTCCAAAGGAGTCTCCTCCAAATTCAGTTCAGATAAGCAGTCACCCTAATATGTGGCCGCTCCAGCGACCGCCACTATGCCTGCGGCCAGCTGCCATAACAGACTAAGATAAAGAAAAATCTTCCTTAAGTACCCTTCCAATTTCCTATCCATGTGGTCCTTAAATGAGGTTCTATCCCCCAGAGGGATAGTAGTTCTCTTGGCCAGGGTGGAGATAGCTCCAGCAACCTTGGGAATAGTACTCCTTAGATCCAGAACAGAATCAGAGACTGGAAACATCTTTTTAAAAATATGAGATGGCGAAAAAGGAATTCCTGGCTTCTCCCCTTCCCTAGAGCCTGAACTTGACATCATAAACTTTCCAGTTTTGTAATTTTAGGAGCCTCAGAGGGTTTGGGTTCTGGAACATCCAAAGTAGCTAGCACCTCCTTAAGTAATAAGCGTAGCTTAAACCTAAAATTAACCTCCTCTCATTCTACTGGACTGTCCGAAGCAGAGTCAAAATCAGAGATCTCACCTTTAGAGGTGTCTGAAGTATGGTCATCTTCAGAGATCTTAGATAAACTGACTAAAGCAGCCTTGGTGTTAGACGAGATTCCTGTATCAGAGGAAACATGTTTAGTCTTTTTCTTCCTCTCACCTGCAATAGGTAAAGAACTCAGCACAGCAGATTGAAGCTGTGCTGCAAAGTCTCCTGGTAAAAAGATTCCCCCAGAAAGAGATTGAGCTGAGCCACAGGGCACTGCCAGTATAACTACTAGGGACAGAGACTGAGGAGAAAGTTAAGGCATGCAGAGGGCAATAGAGTCCTGAGAGGTAGAAGGCTCTGAGGGGTTAACTGTTTTAGAAATGACAGATATTTTATTTTTTGTCTGTAACATGGAAGCTAAGCATGTGGAACACAATTGAGCAGAGAGGATCACATGGGCCTCTTCACAAAATAAAAATTTGGCTAAGTGCAAAGAAATACTTGAACCCTTATCCATAGTGTCCCCCATACTGCAGTAAAAGTAAATCCCCACAGAAAAAAAATAAAAATAAGTCTTAGATCCTATTTTTATTCCTTATATGGTGTCTTTGTCTAATAAGCAGAGAAAAACAAAGTTTAAATCCGGAGCCCATATAGCTCAAACTGGATCAACAAGCAGTGGATTTCACCTAAAATGGCCGGTAAACTAAAAATAACTGGCACCTCTGTAACCCCAGCTGTGACTGAGGCAACTCACCACCTCTGTGAGCACAAACGATCCCACTGCCTTGCCGCTCGTCGCTCTCCACACTTCTCAAAGTCAGAAGGAGTGAGCCATGCGGCCAGTTACGTGACCATAACAGTAATGCAGAAAGAAACAGACAAGCACGCGAAAACCTGCGGCGCCTTCTCTGAGAGAAATAAAAACAAACACGCAAAGTGTACAGTGAAATAACATGATTAGCTCAAAAAATTATAAAAAAAACAAACAAAAAAAAGGTTCCATGATACATTCCACTTCAGCACTGGCAGCCTCATTCCCCAAGTGCTGATACAATCCAAATAAAGGATGTATATCAGCAAAATAAAGTTACAGCAGTGCCACTAAATAAAAGTTGCCCATAAAAATTAAATTCCCAACAAGGAATGATACTTAGAAGTCTCCAGGCTCCTGAAGTAAAATAAGAGAGATCTTTAACTCTCAAGGTGACTTAACCCTTCCAACCCTGTGAAGGAAAGAAACACTTACCCTTAGAGCCTCTGCTGTGGGGCAGACACAGCTTTCTAGGTCTGCCAGCTTCTGACAGGGACCTGAAGTATAAGGAAAACAGTGTAACTAACACTGGTTGCCAGGTAGGGGTTAGCATAGATTGCTGGAGAGAGGACAGAGAAGTTCCCTGCGACCTCCAGCAGCTAACAGCTACCAATACTCTTACTAAAGAGGTTTACCTTGACACAGCATTAACCCCTATTCCTATCTTGAAAGGAAGCTACCCATTAAAGGACTAAAATGAATTCTTCAGAGCACTATCTTCGCTTCCTCCTTGTTATGGAGGCAAAGAATGACAGGGGAGGAATACTTAAACTTTGCTGGGGTGTCTTTGCCTCCTCCAGGTGGCCAGGAGTTGAATTTCACAACGGTAATGAATGGAATTGTGGACTCTCCATGCCATTGGAAAGAAATCAGCAGTTCATTGCATCACGCATACAAAGACAGACTAATTCCTGAGGCCCAATTGGCAACTTGTGCATTTTCTGGATAATGTGACAGACCCTTCTGTCAGGACTGAAGGAGTTAATTGTGTTTAGCTAAGAAACTAATTTCTAAAGACAGAGTTGCTGGCTCCAGCTATAATCTAATTAGTGCTAAGCATTCTATTGTTTGATCACCTCCAGAGAGAAAACGCCTAAGTGATAAGAAGGGCCAAGAGTGTCTTGTGGTTGAAGTGTTTAAGTAATATAATTCTATTGTATCATGTCAAAGGGCTTGTTCCCTCCATGTAATGTACAACAGCCTTTCATCCCCCATCTGGGGGGGGGGGTCAGACCTGCATAAATACTAGGCATAGCCTTTTAATAAATGTCATTCTGTTTTAAACCTGAAACTGGCTGGGTTGTGAATTGCTGATTGTCTATGCAGGACATTGTTCATCTGGGGTTAACCCTTGGTACACAGTTGGTACCGTAACATTGGTGGCAAGCGACGGGAGAATCCTTATCGCCCAGAAGAGCAACTACACAAGCCAGTAACCTCAGGAAGAGGGGGATTATTACAATACTGACTAAGATGGAAAGAGTACCAGGGACAGAAGGAACCAATGGGCCCAGCATATCAGACAGAACCCCTGAAGAAGCAAGCTTTGATCGGGCGGTTAAAATAAGACTGGCATATTATGGCCCCAACCCATCTGCCGAAATTATCGACCGGGTCATAGCAGCTGTGGAGGCCAACCTACTTCGCCAAAGCGGCGCTGCAGCAGCCCAAGTCACAGCAACCCCAGTGGAAAAGGGAAAAGTAAATTTTGCAGCTTTTAAAAACTTCCTGGAAACAGAAGGAGAGATTGATGGGTACCTTGCAGATTTTGAGAGGGAATGTGCACTACACAAGGTACCCGCAGAGGACTGGGTCATGATATTATCTGGAAAATTATCCGGCCGGGCCAGTGAGGCTTTTCGGGCCATTCCAGATGAGGAAGTCGGCGATTATAATACTGTAAAAGAGGCTCTGCTCTCCAGGTATGCGGTTACACCGGAGGCATACCGGAGGCGGTTCAGAGACACTGTTAAATTGGCTGGTGATTCCTACCTTGAGTGGGCATGTAAGGTGCACCGCACAGCAGCTCACTGGATAGCGGGGTGCCAAGCCGTATCTGGGGAAGAGGTGCTGCAGCTATTCCTGTTGGAACATTGCTTCGACAAGTTACCCGCAGGAGTTAGAGAGTGGGTTCGGGACCGTAAACCCTCCACCCTGCATGAAGCTGCTCGCCTGGCAGATGAGTATATGGATGCCCGCAAACTGGACACTGCTACCACTAAGCCCCCTGCTAGAGTGGAGTACAGACCCCCAGTCACCCCAGCAGCTGCCAGTTACCAACCCCCGGCGCACCGCTATACCACACGGCCTCCGGCCACGAACTACCCTCAGAGAGCCCGGTTCAATTCACGGGGCTACTCACAGCCTATTTGGTGCTTTGGATGTAAGCAACTAGGGCACAAAAGACCAGAGTGTCCCCTAAATGCAGCGAACCAAGCACAGTCCTGGAGAAGACCCGCCGGCGGAATCCCACGTAACTCTCAGCCTGCGGCCCGCTACGTAGAGGCGCAAGAATGCTGGAGCATCCTACATGAGGCAGACCTTGTGCAAGCTGCCCACCGGAAGAACCGGCAACTGGTTAAAGTGAATGGGAAGAAGGTCAGTGGTCTACGGGATACTGGTGCTACCATGACCTTGCTTCAAAAGAACTTGGTGTCTGAGAAACAGTACACTGGAGACACTGTGGCTGTGAGGGTAGCAGGGGGCGATGTGTTCAGCCTACCTGTTGCCAGGGTACATTTGGATTGGGGAGTGGGCGCTAGACCTGTGAATGTGGGGGTCAAGAAGGACTTACCTGCTGATGTTCTTCTTGGAAATGACTTGGCTCCCCTTGTTTCTGCCTATGCTCCCATGGGTCCCGCTGATGTTAACCCTGTGACTACCCGTGCTCAGATCCGTGCAGCAGAGACTGACCCCCCTGCTGCTAAGCCCCAGGACGCTGAGCTCAGTAAATCTCTATCCGCTATTGATACGTGGAAGTCCCGTTACAATGCGCTGATGAAGGAGAAGAGGAGCGCAGAGGAAAAAGCATGTTTAGAACGTGAATCTCTGCTAGACAAGCTGCACCGACAGACTGCAGAAAACACCAGCTTGAGAGTGGGACATGAAACATTAAAGACAAACTTAGCGACACTTGAGGAGAAGCTGACGCTGGCTCATAGTGAGGTGCAGCAACTCAAGGGCACCCTATGTCAGTATGAAGGGATTGTGGATACCAATAAAGAGCAGGTACAGAAAACTCGTAAAGAAGCTGATGGGATTTTGAAGGACTGTTTAGCCCTAGTCTGGGCACTGAGGAAGTTGAACCCTTCTTTGTATGGACAGGAATTCTCTCTCATAACGGGAATACAGATGGATTATCCTGGCAAACTGACATGCCTACCACCTCCTAGTCCGGTCATCCCCAGGTTGACCCGCCAAAGGGTCAAGCCGGGTCTGCCGGAGTGTTCCACAAGGGGGGAGATATGTGACAGACCCTTCTGTCAGGACTGAAGGAGTTAATTGTGTTTAGCTAAGAAACTAATTTCTAAAGACAGAGTTGCTGGCTCCAGCTATAATCTAATTAGTGCTAAGCATTCTATTGTTTGATCACCTCCAGAGAGAAAACGCCTAAGTGATAAGAAGGGCCAAGAGTGTCTTGTGGTTGAAGTGTTTAAGTAATATAATTCTATTGTATCATGTCAAAGGGCTTGTTCCCTCCATGTAATGTACAACAGCCTTTCAACCCCCATCTGGGGGGGGGGGTCAGACCTGCATAAATACTAGGCATAGCCTTTTAATAAATGTCATTCTGTTTTAAACCTGAAACTGGCTGGGTTGTGAATTGCTGATTGTCTATGCAGGACATTGTTCATCTGGGGTTAACCCTTGGTACACAGTTGGAATTGTGGACTCTCCATGCCATTGGAAAGAAATCAGCAGTTCATTGCATCACGCATACAAAGACAGACTAATTCCTGAGGCCCAATTGGCAACTTGTGCATTTTCTGGATAATATCTCCTGCAATGTTGTTTTCTTTTTTCTTTTTTTATGTGACTAGAAGTTTAAAAGTGGCTTCAACTTGAGTGGGAAATCTATTAGTAATATTTAATGAAAATTGAGGTGTATTACTGCGTCTAGCGAATAATTTGTCATATTTGGAAATACCACTTTTGTGCTCTTGTGATGCACTGTAAGTTTGTAACATGTTGTAACACGTATGTTCTGATGCCTTATGTCCGTTCTTTCTAACATTGTATGTCTGTGCACGTCAATAAAAAAATATTTATAAATAAAATTAGCAACCGTAGAAATACAAACGTGTTTGGATAAATATATTATTTTCATAAATATACTGTATGTATAATATTATTATCGATACCAGTCCTGGGCCAGCGTGTACACAGAAAGTGTTAATCAGACAAATGTCTTCTGCTGAAAAAAAGTCTGATCATGCACCTTGGTGTTGTTGCTTAATTGTATAGCAGAAGTCAGTCACTCACATCCGCTGCACCTCCCAATTATGGGCTAGATTATAGGTGGAGTGCAAAATATTGCTTCCGCGTAATACCAGCGCACGCAAATGTGTGCTGGTATTACAAGTTAGGTGCAATGTGAACGCACCTCCATAGGCTCCAATGGGAGCATTGTTCTCATGCCGTGAGACACGGAATAAGAACTAGTATATACACATATTAACACATAAATATATATGTATATAAGCATATAAATATATATACAACTGTGTGTTCCCTGTAAAGGAACTTTTCAGTGCTGTTTTTTGTCTGACACCCCACAACTACCAACTTTAACCCTTAAAAACGGCTTTGTACAATTAATTTTAAAAATAAATGCCATTATTTTTTTATTTTTCAAAACTACACAACACTTACACCAATTGTAATGGCTGGTTATTTATCATGCACCCATAAATGGTTGAATGTGCCCGTTTATGGGGTGATAAATTAGCGCACCACTTGTAATCTAGCCCTATGTGTTATCCAGCACAGCAAAGATAATAACAGCTTGTGGCACAGCAGGTCAGCAACACAGACAATGTGTAGGGCAAATCTCAGACGCCGTGGGTAACCGGAGCCCCGTGCAAATCCAAATGTCGTAGAAACTGTCAACCTACACACTGGGAGCCTCTAAAATAACACCCTAGTCACTCTGCTTATCCCTATTGTCCATGTGAAAATGAATAGTCAACTTTTCCTTGTAGCATATCGCTCCTCTTTAGCTGAAGCTCACGCCAAGCTTCCTCCAACACCACATTGTATGTAGCCATGTCTACGTACGTTTCACCCTATCAGGGCTTCATCAGGGCTTCATCCGGGATTTTTTTTTTTTGTGTTGTATATTTACTCATAATTTAATGTCTACTAAGCTGTATATTTCAAAGTGATTGATGCTTTACTCAAAAAAATCGCTCATGGCTGCAGTACTTATTAATCAGGGCCGGCTTATCAATGGGACCAACAGGGTCCCACGGACCCAGGCGGCACTTCACAGGGGGCGGCAGTTCAGTCAGTGACTATTATTATTAAAGTCTCTGCCGACTGCCGCTCCTGCCTGCCTTCCCCCTCTGTCAGTCTCAGTAGGATAAGTGTGAAAAGCTGTCTCTGGATATTCCCCTCTGACAGTCAGACTCAGCGGGCGGCAGCCGCATAAGTGTTAAACTGTCTGTGTCACTTCACACATCAAGAATAGATGATTCCTAGTGGGCAAGGGCGGGCCAGACAGACTCCAGACCAGAGGCGCCGAGAGAGGGGAGCGGATATATGACGTATGTCATTGTCATATATCCCTGCCACCTCTGGTTCTGCCGCTGCGGCTCTATAAGTCTGTTGAGCAGTGCCTGCCTAACATATGCGCAGTGGTGGATTTAGGTGGGGAGCGCCTGGCCTGGAGTCTGTACAGTTAGAACTACTGGAACACCGAGGCGAGGAGGAGACAGGACTCACAGGAGAGTGACTGAGGCTGTGTATCAATTCGCAATCGCTGGCTGCTGGTAAGTTCTTCAGGACTGGAGGCTCGGGCTCCTGTCCTGTGACTGTGGGCTTGCATGCCATTGGCTCATCTACCTCTTCCTACAACACACTAGCACATCAAATATAGCAAATTAGCTTTGACCTAATTCATTTTGAATACCTGATCACTCTGTGTCACTCACTTTTTGACTCAGCAGCCTTTCCTGGAAATGGAGAAACTCCAAATGGAACAATTACAGTCTCAGATTAACAGACTGCTCGGCTCATTACAGTACAAACATGTGCAAACTGTACCTAACATAATGCTGCTTGCCTTGCACAAACTAAATATCTTTATGAAGTTAGTGTATAACAAGGAAGCAATTACTGTCAGTAAATTCACGATCAAACGACTATTAACCTAATTAATTATGTACTCGTATTAACTAATTAAAATAATGTGTATTTAAAATGTGCAGATAAAAATAGGTTATCAAGTTATTGTACAATAGTGAGTGTTGTATTATTATATAATTCTTCATATAAAGTAGAATGACCAAACTATGGCCCTCGGGCCACGTCTGACTCTCCACTACTTTCGGCTAGATTACAAGTTTTGTCGGTAAAAACTTGCGTTGCTAATTACCCTTTTTTTTCCAGCGCACACTTTAAACAACGCTGGTATTACAAGTTTTCTGAATGGCTGCGTTAGCCTCAGAAAAGTGAGCGTTGAGCAAATTTAGCGCCACTTCTACCTGCTTACGGTAGCAGTAAGCTGGCAAAATGTGCTCGTGCCTGATTTCCCCATAGGATACAATGGGGCTGAGCTGGCTGAAAAAAAAACTTACACCTGCAAAAAAGCAGTGTTCAGCTCCTAACGCAGCCCCATTGTTTCCTATGGGAAAATACTTTCTAAGTCTACACCTAACACCCTAACATGAACCCCCGAGTCTAAACACCCCTAACCTTACACTTATTAACCCCTAATCTGCCGCCCCCGACATCCTCGCCACCTGCATTATACTATTAACCCCTAATCTGCTGCTCCGGACACCGCCGTAACCTACATTATACCTATGAACCCCTAATCTGCTGCCCCCAACATCTCCGACGCCTACATTATATGTATTAACCCCTAATCTGCCGCCCCCAACCTCGCCGCCACCTAACTACAATTATTAACCCTTAATCTGCCGACCGGACATCGCCGCCACTATAATAAATGTATTAACCCCTAAACTGCCGCACTCCCGCCTCGCAAACACTAGTTAAATTTTATTAACCCCTAATCTGCCCCCCCAACATTGTCGACACCTACCTACAATAATTAACCCCTAATCTTCCGACCCCAACGTCGCCGCTACTATAATAAAGTTATTAACCCCTAAACCTAAGTTTAACCCTAACACCCCCCTAACTTAAATCTATTTTTAATAAATCTAAATAAAATTACTATAATTAAAAAATTATTCCTATTTAAAACAAAATACTTACCTGTAAAATAAACCCTAATATAGCTACAATATAACTAATAGTTACATTGTAGCTATTTTAGGATTTATTTTTATTTTACAGGCAACTTTGTATTTATTTTAACTAGGCACAATAGTTATTAAATAGTTATTAACTATTTAATAAATACCTAGATAAAATAAATACAAATATACCTGTAAAATAAAACCTAACCTAAGTTACAATTACACCTAACACTACTCTATAATTAAATTAATTACGTAAACTACCTACAATTAAATACAATTAAATTGGGGGGCGGAGCCAGCTATCGCAGAGTAAGGACGTGTTTCTGCAGAGCTCCTAAAACCTGACTGCTAAGACCTCTTTTCATAGTGTTTTTGGAACCTCTATATCTTGCTTATCGGATTTTTAGGATGGGGGAATCTGCAACACACCTCATTGCTATTTTGAAAGTTCTGTCTGACAAAGCTGACAACTATTTTTACAGCTTAAGATCGACCCTGATGGAATCACACAGCCAAGATGGCGTTGCCTGCCTATCCAGCTATATTACGCACGTGGCTATTCGAACAGAGGACTTCCTACCGGCTCAACATTCGCCTGAGCCACCGCAGGAAAAGATTCCCAGGCAGGTCTCTACTGACGTCTTACCTGACAAGCCAAGCGTCGACCTGAGGCAGTCATTTTCAGCTGTACCGGTTCATGTGGGAGCCGTTGTGGCGAGATCAGTGGGACTCCAACAGACCATAGATGCGCAGCGCGCACTGCTCTCTCTACCTTCTCGCCCACGCTCACAAATGGCATTGACGCTCAATATGTTCCAGACGCCAGACGATACCGGCAACTACTGAGGGCAACTAGAAGCGACCTCTCACTCATCATTTGAGTCAGCTCGTTTTAACGGATTAGACCTACTGAGGCTCGGAGATCATTGTGGAGATACCTACCTGCCTCCTCAGCGTGAGGTCGCCATACCGCTGCTGGATATTAATTGCGATCCCACTGAGAAGGCTGTTTGCGGAGCTCTAACATCTCGGCTCTTCATATGGGGGACCTTGCTATTTGCAGACGCAGAAATGAACCGAACAGAACCTAGTAAAGTCAATATACAATGGACCCACATTAACCACTTGTTTAGACATGAGCAGCTACTAAGGAGAGGAGTAGGTTAATCACGGAGTTCCTGACATTCTCACTATTCAAATTGTCTAGCTGAGATCTCACTAAGGAACACATTTGACATTTGCACGCCATTTCCCTACTTACCCTGCAAGTAAAAAGTTTTGGGTATTGGGCTGGAAACTGCTTGTATTACAGTCATCTGACTTTACTGTTCACTGTTTTCTTAAATGTTTTATATTAGTGTATATGTTATCATTCATTTGTTTAATCTGGAAAGTGACAAGATACTCTTCGGCATTTACACTTAAATATGTTATTATAGGTTAAGCTGTTTTATAAGAGCTCTTTTCAATAGAAGACTAAATTTAGCTTTTCACATATTCGTCTCAGATCACCCTAGCAAAGCAGGATTCTCATACAAAACCCTTCTAGCTAAAAAGCTTGCAGGTATCTAGCTAATGAGTTAGTGTTCTGTTTTAACTAGGTATATTGAATATGTAACTAAATCTCACTGCACACTTTAGACCTGTAAAGTTGATAATCTGGGCATATTTAAATAGCTGTTTTTCTCTGACAGGGCAACTTTGGTGAGAGTGCTGTGGGATCATTAATTCATGCGTATACAGCCCCATACTCCCCCGCTGGTATTGCCGGTACAAAGCCCTACAGTACTATCCTCAAAAGTTAAAGGAACATTCCGGTCAAAATGTAAATGCACATAGATAAATTACATATTTGAATAGAAACAAATTTGCAATATAGATGTATTGGCAAAAATTATTCTAGTAAAAGTTATCACTGTTTTAGTGTTAACATTTTTCTATGCATGTGCACGTGACGCATAGCTAGATATTGTCACTGCACCGGCAATTTAAATACTGCAGCTGTTTAGATCATCAGAGGAGCTGGTATCATGTCAGCACTTAACAAATTGAGTCATTACCAGATGTTAAAAGCACCTTAGACTCTCTGAGCAAGTGCTGTGTTTAAAATGCTGGTGCACGGTGCATACTTAAATACACTTTTGAAACAGCTATAGCTTTTATTAGAAGCATATTTGCTAACGCATGTATATTACAAAAATGCTTCTATTCAAGACTACAATGAATCCATGTAAAGTAAATTTTTGGCTGGAATGTCCCTTTAATGTTCACTTACAAATTTATACCCCAGTATTATTTAGTGACACTCTTCACATTCACACACTACAGGGGTTTTTTCTGTCTTCATTTCCTCTTTATGTGCTGTACTGACAAGCTTGATAACACTCTAAAGATGCTTTTTCAATGTTTTCTCTTTTTATTTAAAACTGTGCCAGTTTACTTGATGTTTAGGGCTCAAGAGATACTTGCCATATATCGCAGGCATTAATCTCTTTGCTTCTAGAATGTGTTATACTCTGGTGGGCCCTATTATTAATATTACTATCTATAATAATAAGTCTGGTGATATTTAGAAGTAATTGCAGACTCATGTAGGTCCTCATGTCTATATATTAGTGTCCCCTTTGGTTCTATGTAGCACAAAGGATATCATAGTCTTCATATAGATTTTATGTGGGTCTAGAATAGCCCTGGGGTGTATTAGAGTTTAAAATTATGTATATATACCCTCTACACTACTGAGTCTCTCTCATCACAGCTTTGACTTTAGCTTATTCACTTGGCCTTGAGTGTTTAGCAGAGATATTCTTGTTATAGCATATATTGGCTTATACAGTTATCTACTACTATCTCTTCATAAGGGTACATGATGGTAATTCTCATGTTCTCTATATGGTTGAATGTTTCCTTTATATGTGTGGGGCCCACTTTTGCTCACTGTTTTATATGCATAATGTTTATAAAGGTAAATCCTTATAGAGCTCCAATACTAACCGATGCAAATCTTATAGAGAAGCACCTCTTGTTCTGGCATATAACCTATAGTTGCTCCAAATATTTAAACCTATTTAAACCTATTGTTCATGTTTGGTTTATTCGTGTCTAGACGAAACATACACTACTTAGATGTTTCCAAAAAAATATCGTTCTAATTCTGTTAAATAGCGTAATTCAAAGCCCTGACTCCTTAGTTAATCTGCAAATTTGGCATACTAACTGGCTCCGCCCTCCTTCCCCCTCCCTTTCTCCCCTCCCACTTTATATTGAGCGGCTCTCGCCCGCTGCACCCCCTTCCCCATAAAACAATAGAGCTATCCCCCTAGCCCTGTTCTTATTTGAATAGATACCTTAATCTTACTTTTATTTAGCTGGGAGAGGGACATTTTTATTTATGTTACTTATGATATTCTGTGTTAAAACTGAAGTCCCTTTATAAGATAACCCACATTTTATTGTAACGCCAGAGATATTTGAATATAGCACTTTTCTAATGATGCTGTGAATACATCTATTTGTAAATGTTTTGGGCATACCTTTTATATATTGTATTTGTTTACGACTTCAATAAAAAAAAAAAAAAATACAATTAAATTAAATAAACTAAATTACAAAAAAAACAAACCCTAAATTACAGAAAATAAAAAAGAAATTACAATATTTTAAACTAATTATACCTACTCTAATCCCCCTAATAAAATAAAAAAAGCCCCCAAAAATAATACAATTCCCTACCCTACACTAAATTACAAATAGCCCTTAAAAGGGCCTTTTGCGGGGCATTGCCCCAAAGTAATCAGCTCTTTTACCAGCCCTTAAAAGGGCATTTTTGCGGGGCATTGCCCCAATGTAATCAGCTCTTTTACCTGTAAAAAAAATACAATACCCCCCAACATTAAAACCCACCACCCACACACCCCTACTCTAAAACCCACCAAATCCCCCCTTAAAAAAAACATAACACTAACCCCCTGAAGATCACCCTACCTTGAGCCATCTTCACCCAGCCGGGCCGAACTCTCCATCCAATCCGGCAAGAAGAGGTCCTCCAGAGGGTCCGAAGTCTTCATCCTATCCGGGCAGAAGAGGACATCCAGACCGGAAGAAATATTCATCCAAGCGGCATCTTCTTTCTTCATCCTTCCGGAGCGGAGCGGCACCATCTTGAAGACCGACGCGGAACATCCTCCTTGCCAGACGACTAGACGATTTTACAGGTATATTTGTATTTATTTTATCTAGGTATTTATTAAATAGTTAATAACTATTTAATAACTATTGTGCCTAGTTAAAATAAATACAAAGTTGCCTGTAAAATAAAAATAAATCCTAAAATAGCTACAATGTAACTATTAGTTATATTGTAGCTATATTAGGGTTTATTTTACAGGTAAGTGTTTAGTCTGTATTGTGGCTCTTCTGTGTTATGATTGGAGGATGTAAGGGGTTAACTAGTACTGTGCAGGTGTGTGGGTGGGGCTTGTTTAGTATTTAAGGGTGATTCCATGTTAACTTTAGCCATACATGACTAAGGACTGTGTCCGAAACGTTGTATGAATACTTTTGGTCTGGCTACTTCACAAGCTGAATAAACCTGCTTGAAGAGACATTTTGGCTGTGCTGCTTCCTTATTTCTATTGCTTATTACTTGGGTTTTGGCAGGACCCTGGTTGCTGGCACACCTCTATATATTCCCTTATTGTGCTGGATATCTGAGATTTTTTACTTTTTGTGCTGCTTTTTCCTTGCACTGGGATATGGAAATAATACAAGAGACAAGTGAGCCTAAGACTTTTGGTTAGGACTTTTTTAGCTAGGATCACTACTTTGATCGGGGCTCCAGGGATTTTTTAAAGTCCTCACCTACACAGACTGTGAGTAAAATATTGGAACATTTGGAGAAAAAACATGTGGCATTTGAATTGCACGCTGTAACACTGGCCGAGTATCACAGGGTTAAGCGCATTCCAAGAGGTCTACGGATGCATGTGCGCCCTACTCTTATGCCTTCAGAAAGAGATTGAAAACCAAAATACACAGATTGATTCTATGAAACAGGAGCTTAAGGATAACTTACCGCTGGAGGAGGTGGAGCAGTTGCTTAAAAATCTGGATGATCAGATTAATGACCTCAAGAAAGTTATCCAAGAGCGCAAGAAGAAAAAGTTATCAAGAGATGAAGAGGATTATTCATCCAGAACGGTTTATCGTTGGGGCCGTGATCAGTCCGGTAAGATGTGTGGCACTTCCGATTCCGGCTACAAACGGAGATGCACACGTGGATGAAGTGGGCGTTCTAGCCCTCAGGGATCATCATTGGAATCGCCCCAGGAAACGCCGTGGAAGCCGCAAACACAAGCGGCGTAAATACAGAAATACCGCTCCAACATAGGAAGACCCAAGGGAAAGGAGATCGGCGTGTGATGACTTGCAGCGGCAGGCAATAATTAACATCTAAAAGGTACAACTTACTGATGATGAACTGTTAGTTCTCAACAAGGGACTTTCTTATTGCCCACAGCAGGACTATGACTCTTTAGAATTACAGAAAGATCTGCATCGGTTCTTTCGAACCATTAAATTTAAAAAAAAATTTGCAAATGCATCACATTGTTCTCCTGAAACACCGGTTGGTAATACTAATGATATGCAACAGTTACAATTGAAAAAATTTGGTCTGTTTAACAAAAGTACATTTACTCCTACACAGGTGAGCGCAGGGGTACAGAGCTTTATCCAACTGGTGGAAAATGATGTTGCTGGTATATGTAAAAAATATTATGGGAAACACAATAAGAGTGCCTTTAGGCATGGTTTACCTAAAACACATTTTACGGTTTTGAATGAGATATTAGACAAAGTGTTATTAGACAAAGAATATTATATAAATGAAATCAATACACAATTGTCAGATACTGAGGTTTATAAAAGATTTTCTAGTAACCCTATATTTAGTATTAAGAAAGAAATTGAGGGATGTGTTAATAATGCTATTAAAAATGGGGTGATAGATAAAGATACTGCAAAATTCCTTTTGGAATCTGATGATATAACTCTGGTTCTTTACACTCTCCCCAATGTGCATAAATGCTTAAATTCCCCCCCAGGACGCCCCATAGTGGCTGGTATGGGCTCTATTTTATCTAAAGTGTCTATCTTTTTGGATAGGGTTCTCAGACCCCTGGTATCTTCTAATTCTTATATTCAGGATACACAGGATTTTTTAGTAAAATTGCAGAATCTGTCTATTGACGGGGCCAAGGGTATACTTTTCAGTCTTGATGTAGCATCATTATATACCTCTATTTCTCATGAAGCAGGTATTGGGGCGGTTGCTAAGGTTTTGAGTCAAAATTCAATTTTTTCACCATTACAACAAGAATTTATTATTTTTATTTGGTGATAATTATTATCTTCAACTCCAGGGGACCACCATGGGTTCCAATGTCGCCCCTACATACGCCAATATTTACATGAATATCTTTGAAGAATATTTTGTCTATAACCATCCATTATTTTTACAATATGGCGCCACCTGGTGGCGATATATAGATGATATCTTTGGCGTATGGTTGGGCGACATTGGGACCCTTGAGAGCTTTATTTGTGATCTTAATTCTGCCACTAGTAGGATTAAATTTAAACTAGTGTGGAGTGAGGAGAGTGTGGTCTTTTTGGATACTCAGGTATCAAAAACTGTTTTTTCTGTAGATTTATATAAAAAGGAAACTCTGAGACTGTAACACTCTCCTCCATTATACCAGTGCTCATCCACCATTTCTTCTCAAATCTTTACCTAAGAGTCAGTTTCTTAGGGTAAGACGTATTGTGTCAGATGACAATCTAGCTGAGAAAAGATTGAGAGAAATGGGTGATTGGTTTAGAGCAAGGGGTTATCCTAGAGATTTAATTGAGACTGAGCTGGGGAATGCCCTGGCTACATCTAGACAGTCCCTTCTTAATAAAAAAAATAATGTGGAAAAAGAAAAATCTGATAGACTTGTGATTGTTAGCCAATATTCCCCTTTGAGTTTACAAGTGCAAAAAGTTCTACGTAGACATTGGCATGTCTTGCAGACTTGTGAATCTGATGTTTTAGAATTTTGTAAACCTTTTATGCCTGCCTATAAAAGAGGCGAAAATGTTAAGGATTCATTGGTTAGGGCAGATATTGGCCCCTTTAAGAGTACGGGGGTACAGAGTTATATAGGTAAGAAAAATTGGGGTAATTTTCCTTGCTTAGGTTGCTCTAACTACAACAGCATTATTAAAGGCCCTACCTTTAGCCATCCCAGGACTGGGTACAAATTTCATATTAGAGGTTTTTTTTTACCTGCAACACAGAATTTGTTGTGTATTTGATTAAGTGTCCCTGTGGTTTGGGGTACGTCGGGGAAACCACCCGTAGCATTGTTCAACACAAGAGTAGCATCAGAACTAAGAAATTAGATGCACCAGTAGCACACCACTTTTTATCCGCAGGCCATAATCTTAATCAACTCAGATTCCAGGTTCTGGAACATATCCCTACTCCTAGAAGGGGTGGTAATAGGGTTAAAATACTAAAGAGGACTGTGTCCGAAACGTTGTATGAATACTTTTGGTCTGGCTACTTCACAAGCTGAATAAACCTGCTTGAAGAGACATTTTGGTGGTGCTGCTTCCTTATTTCTATTGCTTATTACTTGGGTTTTGGCAGGGTTTTGGCAGGACCCTGGTTGCTGGCACACCTCTTTATATTCCATTATTGTGCTGGATATCTGAGATTTTTTATTTATTTTATCCAGGTAGTTATTAAATAGTTAATAACTATTAGGGGTTTATAGGTAGTTTATGGGTGTTAGTGTACTTTGTAGCACTTTAGTTAAGAGCTTTATGTTCCGGCCAAATCCCATTAAAAAGAATCCGCAATTGACGTAAGGGGATTTGCGGTATGGAAAGTCGCAGAAGAAAAGTGAGCGGTACACCTGTACCTTCCAAACTTGTAATACCAGCGGGCGTTAAAAAGCAGCGTTAGGACTCCTTAACGCTGCTTTTTATGGCTAACGTCAAGCTCGTAATCTAGCCGTTAGTGTGTAGCAATATGCACCAATGAGTTAAAAACACATCAGAAATGTGTTCCACCCTTATAATTAGGTACTTAAAGGGACATGAAGCACAACAACTTTCTAATTTACTTCTATTATCTAATTTGCTTCATTCTCTTGATATGCTTTGTCGAAAATCATATCTGAATAGGCTCAGTAGCTGCTGATTGGTGGCTGCAAACAGATGCCTTGGTTGATTGGCTCACCCATGTGCATTGCTATTTCTACAACAAATAATATTTGAAGAATGAAGCAAATTAAATAATGGAAGTAAATTGGAATATTGTTTAAAATTGTATTCAAAGAAAAATGTGTGTTTCATGATCCTTTTTATACAGTTAAATAAAATTGATTAATAATAACCATTTTCCAATGTAATTATTTAAGCAAAAATGTAATAATAATCTTACTTTATTACGTGTGTTATCTTTATGATGTGAGAGTATAATGGGATCCCTGGCTAAGCCCATCATTAAAGGAACATGAAACCCAAATGTTTTCTTTTATGGTCTTGATAGAGCATGCCATTTTGAATAACTTTCCAATTTACTTTTATTACCTAATTTGCTTCATTCTCTTGATATCCTTTGTTTAAAAGCATATCTAGATAGGCTCAGTAGCTGCAGATTGGTGGATGCACATAGATGCCTTGTGTGATTGGTTCACCCATGAGCATTGCTATTTCTTCAACAAAGGATATCTGAAGAATGAAGCAAATTAAACAATAGAAGTAAATTGGAATGTTGTTTAAAATTGTATTCTCTGTCTGAATCATAAAATAAGAAATTTGGGTTTAATGTCCCATTAATGAGTCCATACAAAACAGTTTGGGTGCCCCTGATACAAATCAAGACTGTAAGAAGTTATTCACATACACACACATAAACAGGAATATGTTTTCCCTACATTTAACCCCTGTAATATATACTATTAATTAATTGTACGTGACATTATATTTGTATTACACAAAAAAAAGATTAAATAAAACAAGGTGTTTATATGTCTATGAACAGTGCATTATTAAAGGGACACTGAACCCAAATTTCACAGAGAGAGAGAGGTGGCATCACAGAGAGTTGGCACCACAGAGAGAGAGAGAGAGAGAGAGGTGGCATTACAGAGAGAGAGAGGTGGCATTACAGAGAGAGAGAGGTGGCATTACAGAGAGAGGTGGCATTACAGAGAGAGAGGTGGCATTACAGAGAGAGAGAGAGGTGGCATCACAGAGAGAGAGAGGTGGCATTTCACAAACAGTATGTGCCAATGAGACATTGAGACAATAAGAGACAGAATATTATGGGCTAGATTTATTAAGCCCCTAAGGCAGCAAGTTCTCTCAAGAACTTGCTCGCCGGGATTTATCAAGCAGCGGTCACCAGACCGCTGCTTCCCTAACATCTACGCCACCTCTATTGTGGGGAAATTCAATCTCCTCGGTCGAGTCCGACCGAGGAGATTGACAGCTCCTGCCCGCCCGTGATTGGCTGTGCGCCGGCAGGGGGCGGGATTGCACGCGAGCGAAAAATTGAGCTCGTGCGCAATGTTAATTACCTGCGGGTAATTTCGTCACACCACAGGCGAGCTGAGGCATACAGGGGCGCGTATACGCGCCCCTGTACGCCTCAGCGTTGATAAATCTAGCCCTATGTGTGATAACCTGAATTTAAACAGAGAATAGTGTATTATCTGTTTAAATTCAGGTTATCACACATAATATTCTGTCTCTTATTGTCTCAATGTCTCACTGGCACATACTGTTTGTGAAATGCCACCTCTCTCTCTCTGTGATGCCACATCTCTCTCTGTAATGCCACCTCTCTCTCTCTGTGATGCCACATCTCTCTCTGTAATGCCACCTCTCTCTCTGTAATGCCACCTCTCTCTCTCTCTGTGATGCCACCTCTCTCTCTCTCTGTGATGCCACCTCTCTATCTGTGATGCCACCTCTCTCTCTGTGATGCCACCTCTCTCTCTCTCTCTGTGATGCCAACTCTCTGTGATGCCACCTCTCTCTCTCTCTGTGATGTCACCTCTCTCTCTGTGATGCCAACTCTCTGTGATGCCACCTCTCTCAATCTCTGTGATGCCATCTCTCTCTCTGTGTTGCCACCTATCTCGTTGTTATGCAGCTCTTTCTGTGATGCCACCACTCTAGTACATGTGTATTCTCTGTTTAAATTCAGGTTATCACACATAATATTCTGTCTCTTATTGTCTCAATGTCTCACTGTCACATACTGTTTGTGAAATGCCACCTCTCTCTCTCTGTGATGCCACATCTCTCTCTGTAATGCCACCTCTCTCTCTGTGATGCCACCTCTCTCTCTGTGATGCCACCTCTCTCTCTGTGGTGCCAACTCTCTGTGATGCCACATCTCTCTCTCTCTGTGATGCCATCTCTCTCTCTCTGTGTGATGCCACCTCTCTCTCTCTGTGATGCCACCTCTCTCTCTGTGATGCCACCTCTCTCTCTCTGTGATGCCACCTCTCTCTCTGTGATGCCAACTTTCTGTGATGCCACATCTCTCTCTCTCTCTGTGATGCCATCTCTCTCTCTCTGTGATGCCATCTCTCTCTCTCTCTGTGATGCCAACTCTCTGTGATGCCACATCTCTCTCTCTCTGTGATGCCATCTCTCTCTCTCTCTGTGATGCCACCTCTCTCTCTCTGTGATGCCACCTCTCTCTCTGTGATGCCACCTCTCTCTCTCTGTGATGCCACCTCTCTCTGTGATGCCAACTCTCTGTGATGCCACCTCTCTCTGTGATGCCAACTCTCTGTGATGCCAACTCTCTCTCTCTGTGATGCCACCCCTCTCTCTCTGTGATGCCACCTCTCTCTCTGTGATGCCAACTCTCTGTGATGCCAACTCTCTGTGATGCCACCTCTCTCTCTCTCTGTGATGCCAACTCTCTGTGATGCCACCTCTCTCTCTATGATGCCACCTCTCTCTCTGTGATGCCAACTCTCTGTGATGCCACCTCTCTCTCTCTCTCTCTCTCTCTCTCTGTGATGCCATCTCTCTCTCTCTGTGATGCCATCTCTCTTGTTGTTATGCAGCTCTTTCTGTGACGCCACCACTATAATACATGTGTATTCTCTGTTTAAATTCAGGTTATCACACATAATATTCTGTCTCTTATTGTCTCAATGTCTCACTGGCACATACTGTTTGTGAAATGCCACCTCTCTCTCTCTCTGATGCCACATCTCTCTCTGTAATGCCACCTCTCTCTCTGTAATGCCACCTCTCTATCTCTGTGATGCCACCTCTCTCTCTCTGTGATGCCACCTCTCTATCTGTGATGCCACCTCTCTCTCTGTGATACCAACTCTCTATGATGCCACCTCTCTCTCTCTCTCTCTCTCTCTCTCTGTGATGCCATCTCTCTCTGTGATGCCACCTCTCTCTCTCTCTCTCTGTGATGCCACCTCTCTCTCTGTGATGCCACCTCTCTCTCTGTGATGCCAACTCTCTGTGATGCCACCTCTCTCTCTCTCTCTCTCTCTCTCTCTGTGATGCCATCTCTCTCTGTGATGCCACCTCTCTCTCTCTCTCTCTCTGTGATGCCACCTCTCTCTCTGTGATGCCACCTCTCTCTCTGTGATGCCAACTCTCTGTGATGCCACCTCTCTCTGTGATGCCACCTCTCTGTGATGCCACCTCTCTCTCTGTGATGCCAACTCTCTGTGATGCCACCTCTCTCTGTGATGCCAACTCTCTGTGCTTCCATCTCTCTCTCTGTGATGTCACCTCTATCTCTGTGATGCCACCTCTCTCTCTGTGATGCCAACTCTCTGTGATGCCACCTCTCTCTCTCTCTGTGATGCCATCTCTCTCTCTCTCTGTGATGCCAACTCTCTGTGATGCCACCTCTCTCTCTGTGATGCCACCTCTCTCTCTGTGATGCCAACTCTCTGTGATGCCACCTCTCACTATCTCTGTGATGCCACCTCTCTCTCTGTGATGCCAACTCTCTGTGATGCCAACTCTCTGTGATGCCACCTCTCACTATCTCTGTGATGTCATCTCTCTCTCTCTCTCTCTCTCTCTCTGTGATGCCATCTCTCTTGTTGTTATGCAGCTCTTTCTGTGATGCCACCACTATAATACATGTGTATTCTCTGTGTAAATTCAGGTTATCACACATAATATTCTGTCTCTTATTTTCTCACTGGCACATACTGTTTGTGAAATGCCTCCAGGTATCAGCTACACGGTACCAGTTAGGCTTGTTACCTGACTCAGGACCCATTGTAGTTGTGTTATTTTTCTCTAAAAAAAGCATTAAATGCTGTATTACATGGTATGTTTTATTATTGTTATTTTTTTTTAAATGCATTTAATTAGACAAGTTATAGAGACCTGTCCACCACCAATACAGTTGTAGGAGTTGTCATTATTGGACAATATATATATATATATATATATATATATATATATACATATAAAACAAAAAGATTTAACAGCGCCTATACATCCAATATAACTGAATGTGGTGTAAAGAGATAAGTCCAAAAGCCATGTTGATATAGATAATAGATGATGAGTCACCAAATGTCAGTTGATATAAGATAGGATAGTATAAAATACCCTTACCAGATATTACCCCAATCTAATGAGGTAAGTATGCCGCACTGGGGGTATATGTAGATGGTAGATCTCTTTCTGGATGCCGGTAGATGCTGCCTTTGTGATTTCGTCTGCCTCCTGGAGTAAAAAAGTCTTACGCAAGACGTCTTACGTCACTACGTCTAGTCACCTGTTCACATATGACCTATCATATGCAGAGGGCGTGCCGCCGCCCTACACGTTTAAGAGTAGCGAATACGGAACATTTTCAAACAAGCCTCTGAAGAAGAAGGATACAGAAAGTAAAAAATCTTTGAAACGCGTCAGGGTATCTATATTTTAGCATTTATTTTATCAACGTTTTATAATTGTCAAGCTAGCAAGCTAGCACCTTTTTATCACTATAAGACTTTTTTACTCCATTCATTTGTTTGCCCTGTGTGGCCATTTTACCGGACATTGCTCACCTTATATCCTTATAATCCTACTTTGGAATCTCATCTGACACATTCTCTGAGAGACCACTTATGGTTTTATACGCTGTAATCATACTTCATTGTGTTTGAGGGTTATAAATGTGAGTTTTTTTGTATGCTGTATTTCACTTGCTTACTTTATATTAAAAGCTGTATTACACTATCTACGTTCTCTTGTTTCCCTGGGTACCCCTACGGAGGAGAAAGTTTATACCGGGATAGAGAATAACTCCAAGAGGCAATATATACATCTGCACAGGAAGCTTGTGGGATATCTTCATTGCAAGAACTACATCCCTACATACTCCAAGAGGCAATATATACATCTGCACAGGAAGCTTGTGGGATATCTTCATTGCAAGAACTACATCCCTACATACTCCAGGAGGCAGACGAAATCACAAAGGCAGCATCTACCGGCATCTACATATACCCCCAGTGCGGCATACTTACCTCATTAGATTGGGGTAATATCTGGTAAGGGTATTTTATACTATCCTATCTTATATCAACTGACATTTGGCGACTCATCATCTATTATCTATATCAACAGGCCTTTTGGACTTATCTCTTTACACCACATTCAGTTATATTGGATGTATAGGCGCTGTTAAATCTTTTTGTTTCATATCTACTCCTACTATACTGGGGCTCCATCCCCATACAGTAGTTGTCCTCTATAGCTGCCTTACACTTCCTACACCCATCAGATGAGCGCAACTTGTCAAGTATCACTTGACTCTACCCAGGCCTCTGAGTAGTTTCATTCTACTTGTTTACTTATGTGTATTTTCTATTTTTAGGTTCTTCTGATACTCTTTGCAGCCTGTCTTAGACCTACCCCCCTACATCTTAACCTGCTACCTCATTTACACATACTATTTCATTTTTTTTTGCATCAACTTGTATTATACTATTACATTCCAATAGATCATAAGTATATAATGGATCTAGAATATGGGGCATATTTCGACCCTAAAAGTAAAAGTAGAAACCTATCAATAAACGAAGAACAATCTATACTAGAAACTAATTTAGAACTCACTAATCCAAAAAAATTATTCGAAAAATTAGAAAAGCTAAGTAAAAAGTAATTACAAAACTGGTATGACAGCCTAACCCTTGAAAGATATATTAAATATGATATCGTACCACATATCGTTTACAACTAGTCAAAACACCCATATTCGAAGAGACAGAAATTGAACTTCTGTCAGAGTGGGACTCTGCCCTACACAAATGCTCTACCACACTTATGAATATCCTAATCAAATATAGAGATAAAAAAGGTAGACACTCTGACAGAACTAATTACTGACATCAGACAAAGACTGAACAATTTTAAAGGCGATGTCTACTATAATGAACTAGATAAAGAAAACAAAAACAAAATTCTAAGATACGAAAAAATTGTGGAAAACAGAAAAAACATAATTTATGTAAGAACTTACCTGATAAATTCATTTCTTTCATATTAGCAAGAGTCCATGAGCTAGTGACGTATGGGATATACATTCCTACCAGGAGTTTCCCAAACCTCAAAATGCCTATAAATACGCCCCTCACCACACCCACAAATCAGTTTAACGAATAGCCAAGAAGTGGGGTGATAAGAAAAAAGTGCGAAAGCATAAAAAATAAGGAATTGGAATAATTGTGCTTTATACAAAAAAATCATAACCACCATAAAAAGGGTGGGCCTCATGGACTCTTGCTAATATGAAAGAAATGAATTTATCAGGTAAGTTCTTACATAAATTATGTTTTCTTTCATGTAATTAGCAAGAGTCCATGAGCTAGTGACGTATGGGATAATGAATACCCAAGATGTGGAACTTCCACGCAAGAGTCACTAGAGAGGGAGGGATAAAAATAAAGACAGCCAATTCCGCTGAAAAATAATCCACACCCCAAACAAAGTTTAAATCTTATAATGAAAAAAACTGAAATTATAAGCAGAAGAATCAAACTGAAACAGCTGCCTGAAGTACTTTTCTACCAAAAACTGCTTCAGAAGAAGAAAACACATCAAAATAGTAGAATTTAGTAAAAGTATGCAAAGTAGACCAAGTTGCTGCTTTACAAATCTGATCAACCGAAGCTTCATTCCTAAATGCCCAGGAAGTAGAAACTGACCTAGTAGAATGAGCTGTAATCCTTTGAGGCTGAGTTTTACCCGACTCAACATAAGCATGATGAATCAAAGACTTTAACCAAGATGCCAAAGAAATGGCAGAAGCCTTCTGGCCTTTCCTGGAACCGGAAAAGATAACAAATAGACTAGAAGTCTTTCGGAAATCTTTACTAGCTTCAACATAATATTTCAAAGCTCTAACTACATCCAAAGAATGCAACGATCTTTCCTTAGAATTCTTAGGATTAGGACACAATGAAGGAACCACAATTTCTCTACTAATGTTGTTGGAATTCACAACCTTAGGTAAAAATTTAAATGAAGTTCGCAACACCGCCTTATCCTGATGAAAAATCAGAAAAGGAGACTCACAAGAAAGAGCAGATAATTCAGAAACTCTTCTAGCAGAAGAGATGGCCAAAAGAAACAAAACTTTCCAAGAAAGTAATTTAATATCCAGCGAATGCATAGGTTCAAACGGAGGAGCTTGAAGAGCCCCCAAAACCAAATTCAAACTCCAAGGAGGAGAAATTGACTGAATGACAGGTTTTATACTAACCAAAGCCTGTACAAAACAATGAATATCAGGAAGATTAGCAATCTTTCTGTGAAACAGCACAGAAAGAGCAGAAATTTGTCCTTTCAAGGAACTTGCAGACAAACCTTTATCCAGACCATCCTGAAGAAACTGTAAAATTCTAGGAATTCTAAAAGAATGCCAAGAAAAATGATGAGAAGAACACCAAGAAATGTAAGTCTTCCAGACTCGATAATATATCTTCCTAGACACAGATTTACGAGCCTGTAACATAGTATTAATTACGGAGTCAGAGAAACCTCTATGACTGAGAATCAAGCATTCAATCTCCATACCTTCAAATTTAATGATTTGAGATCCTGATGGAAAAAAGGACCTTGCGATAGAAGGTCTGGTCTTAACGGAAGAGTCCACGGTTGGTAAGTAGCCATCCGAACAAGATCTGCATACCAAAACCTGTGAGGCCATGCTGGAGCCACCAGCAGTACAAACGAATGCTCCTTTAGAATCTTGGAAATCACTCTTGGAAGAAGAACTAGAGGCGGAAAGATATAGGCAGGATGATACTTCCAAGGAAGTGACAATGCATCCACTGCTTCCGCCTGAGGATCCCTGGATCTGGACAGATACCTGGGAAGCTTCTTGTTTAGATGAGAAGCCATCAGATCTATTTCTGGAAGTCCCCAGATTTGAACAATCTGAAGAAATACCTCTGGGTGAAGAGACCATTCACCCGGATGTACAGTCTGGTGACTGAGATAATCCGCTTCCCAATTGTCTATACCTGGGATGTGAACCACAGAAATTAGACAGGAGCTGGATTCCGCCCATGCAAGTATTCGAGATACTTCTTTCATAGCCAGAGGACTGTGAGTCCCTCCTTGATGATTGACATATGCCACGGTTGTGACATTGTCCGTTTGAAAACAAATAAACGACTCTCTCTTTAGAAGCGGCCACGACTGAAGAGCTCTGAAAGTCGCACGGAGTTCCAAAATGTTGATTGGCAATCTCGCCTCCTGAGATTCCCAAACCCCCTGCGCTGTCAGAGACCCCCATACAGCTCCCCAACCTGTCAGACTTGCATCTGTTGAGATCACAGTCCAGGTCGGAAGAACAAAAGAAGCCCCCTGAACTAAACGATGGTGGTCTGTCCACCACGTCAGAGAGTGTCGTACAATCGGTTTTAAAGATATTAATTGTGATATCTTTGTATAATCCCTGCACCACTGGTTCAACATACAAAGCTGAAGAGGTCGCATGTGAAAACGAGCAAAGGGGATCGCGTCCGATGCAGCAGTCATAAGACCTAGAATTTCCATGCATAAGGCTACCGAAGGGAATGATTGAGACCGAAGGTTTCGACAAGCTGAAACCAATTTCAGACGTCTCTTGTCCGTCAAAGACAGAGTCATGGACACTGAATCTATCTGGAAACCTAAAAAGGTTATCCTTGTCTGAGGAATCAATGAACTCTTTGGTAAATTGATCCTCCAACCATGTTCTTGAAGAAACGATACAAGTCGATTGGTATGAGATTCTGCTAAATGTGAAGACTGAGCAAGTACCAAGATATCGTCCACATAAGGAAATACCACAATACCCTGTTCTCTGATTACAGATAGCAGGGCACCGAGAACCTTTGTAAAAATCCTTGGAGCTGTTGCTAGGCCAAACGGCAGAGCCACAAACTGGTAATGCTTGTCTAGAAAAGAGAATCTCAGAAACTGAAAATGATCTGGATGAATCGGAATGTGCAGATATGCATCCTGTAAATCTATTGTGGACATATAATGCCCTTGCTGAACAAAAGGCAAAATAGTCCTTATAGTTACCATTTTGAATGTTGGTATTCTTACATAACGATTCAATATTTTTAAATCCAGAACTGGTCTGAAGGAATTCTCCTTCTTTGGTACAATGAATAGATTTGAGTAAAACCCCAGACCCTGTTCCAGAACTGGAACTGGCACAATTACTCCAGCCAACTCTAGATCTGAAACACATTTCAGAAACGCTTGAGCCTTTACTGGATTTATTGGAACGCGAGAAAGAAAAAATCTTCTTGCAGGAGGCCTTATCTTGAAACCTATTCTGTACCCTTGTGAAACAATGTTCTGAATCCAAAGACTGTGAATCGAATTGATCCAAATTTCTTTGAAAAATCGTAATCTGCCCCCTACCAGCTGGGCTGGAATGAGGGCCGCACCTTCATGTGGACTTGGGAGCTGGCTTTGGCTTTCTAAAAGGCTTGGATTTATTCCAGACTGGAGATGGTTTCCAAACAGAAACCGTTCCTGTAGAGGAAGGATCAGGCTTTTGTTCCTTATTCTGACGAAAGGAACGAAAACGATTAGCAGCCCTATATTTACCTTTAGATTTTTTATCCTGTGGTAAAAAAGTTCCTTTCCCCCCAGTAACAGTTGAAATAATAGAATCCAACTATGAACCAAACAATTTATTACCTTGGAAAGAAAGGGAAAGCAAAGTTGACTTAGAAGACATATCAGCATTCCAAGTTTTAAGCCATAAAGCTCTTCTAGCTAAAATAGCTAAAGACATATACCTGACATCAACCCTAATGATATCAAAGATGGCATCACAAATAAAGTTATTAGCATGTTGAAGAAGATTAACAATGCTATGAGAATTATGATCTGTAACTTGTTGTGCTAAAGCATCCAACCAGAAAGTTGAAGCTGCAGCAACATCCGCCAAAGATATAGCAGGCCTAAGAAGATTACCTGAACATAAATAAGCTTTTCTTAGAAAGGATTCAATTTTCCTATCTAAAGGATCCTTAAAAGAAGTACTATCTGCCGTAGGAATAGTAGTACGTTTAGCAAGAGTAGAGATAGCCCCATCAACTTTAGGGATTTTGTCCCAAAACTCTAATCTGTCAGATGGCACAGGATACAATTTCTTAAACCTTTTAGAAGGAGTAAAAGAATTACCCAGATTATTCCATTCCCTGGAAATTACTTCAGAAATAGCATCAGGGATGGGAAAAACTTCTGGAATAACTACAGGAGGTTTAAAAACCATATTTAAACGTTTAGATTTAGTATCAAGAGGACCAGATTCCTCTATTTCTAATGCAATTAAGACTTCTTTAAGTAAAGAACGAATAAATTCCATTTTAAATAAATATGAAGATTTATCAGTGTCAATTTCTGAAACAGAATCCTCTGAACCAGAGAAATCATCATCAGAAACAGAATCAGAATGATGATGTTCATTTAAAAATTCATCTGATAAATGAGAAGTTTTAAAAGACTTTTTACGTTTACTGGAAGGAGGAATAACAGACATAGCCTTCCTAATAGATTTAGAAACAAAATCTCTTATGTTAACAGGAACACCCTGAGTATTAGATGTTGATGGAACAGCAACAGGTAATGGAACATTACTAAAGGAAATATTATCTGCATTAGCAAGTTTATCATGACATTCATCACAAACAACAGCCGGAAGGACAGTTACCACAAGTTTACAACAAATACACTTAACTTTGGTAGATCCAGCACCAGGCAGCGAATTTCCAGAAGTAGCTTCTGATCCAGGGTCAATCTGAGACATATTGCAATATGTAATAGAAAAAACAACATATAAAGCAAAATTTATCAAATTCCTTAAATGACAGTTTCAGGAATGGGAAAAAATGCCAATGAACAAGCTTCTAGCAACCAGAAGCAAATAAACAATGAGACTTAAATAATGTGGAGACAATAATGACGCCAATATTTTTTAGCGCCAAAAAAGACGCCCACATTATTTGGCGCCTAAATGCTTTGGCTCCAAAAATGACGCCACATCCGGCAACGCCGACATCTTTGGTGCAAAAACGTAAAAAAAATGACGCAAATACAACAACTTCCGGTGACAAGTATGACGCCAAAAAAGTCCGCGCCAAGAATGACGCAATAAAATGAAGCATTTTCAGCCCCCGCGAGCCTAACAGCCCACAGGAAAAAAGTCAAAATTTTAAGGTAAGAAAAATTTATTATTCAAATGCATTATCCCAAATAATGAAACTGACTGTCTGAAATAAGGAATATTGAACATCCTGAATCAAGGCAAATAAATGTTTAAACACATATATTTAGAACTTTATATAAAAGTGCCCAAGGATAGCTTAGAGTGTCACAGAAAATAAGACTTACTTACCCCAGGACACTCATCTACATGTAGTAGAAAGCCAAACCAGTACTGAAATGAGAATCAGTAGAGGTAATGGTATATATAAGAGTATATCGTCCATCTGAAAAGGGAGGTAAGAGATGAATCTCTACAACCGATAACAGAGAACCTATGAAATAGATCCCGTAGAAGGAGATCATTGAATTCAAATAGGCAATACTCTCTTCACATCCCTCTGACATTCACTGCACACTGAGAGGAAAACCGGGCTCCAGCCTGCTGTGAAGCGCATATCAACGAAGAATCTAGCACAAACTTACTTCACCACCTCCATGGGAGGCAAAGTTTGTAAAACTGATTTGTGGGTGTGGTGAGGGGTGTATTTATAGGCATTTTGAGGTTTGGGAAACTTTGCCCCTCCTGGTAGGAATGTATATCCCATACGTCACTAGGTCATGGACTCTTGCTAATTACATGAAAGAAAGAGAAAAATTCATAAAAGATCTGAACTTATATCAAGAAAAAAATGAGAGAAGATAACAGTATCTCTCATAACCTAGGTTTTACCCATGAAACTAATAATACAGAAAGAGAACCAGAACCTAGTGAAAAGAGAAATGAGGATAATTTTGAGGAGATTTATTCACCAAGCTTTTCATTACACTATCCGGGGGAAAAAAATCCCATTACTACAGTTAACAAAACACAGTACAATAATCAGGCTTACAAACATATACCATATAAAGCACCCAAAAGAAATTCTAAAGAAATTTATAACCATAAGACGCACCAATATGGACACAAGACCACTTATCATAATCAACATTTTTTAGGATATCGCCCACAACCTCATCCTCCATCTGAAACATTCCTACAACCATTCTCCTCACAACAAGAGACACGATCACAGGACTCAGGACTATCAAACAATACACACACAGGTACATCCCCCTCTACATCCCCACCGAGAATACCATCAACAGTCATATCATACACACAACCGGCCACACTACCAGAACAATCAGAACCCTCATTACAGGGAACCACACACACCGCACATACAGGAGGAGGATACAAATACCCCCCACTGGAGAATAAAATCATACCAACAGAAAAGGAGAAGAGACGAGTCAGAAGAAGGGGATGTAGAGCAGGGAGAAGAGTATAATCAAAAAAGAATAAAGTCAACCAAAATGTAGAGCCAGAACTCACAGACTTAAACACTGAAGTAAAAATATTTAATTTATCATCCCATAAAACTTTTTCACTAGAAGAATCCAATCTCCTAAAAAAAGGATTAGCCTTCGCTCCTACCAAGGGACCTAACTCCTTTAACCTCTTTATTGACTTCCATAAATACATCAGGAAATTGACTCTTAATCAACATTTTCAGAAAGCACATAAAGAGAGATTAACAAGTCTAAATACAACGGTCCCAACCCAATTGGATAATAATGATTTAAATACTTTAATTGATCTAGAATCTTTATTAATCGAAAATGATATTCAAACTACTAATGATACTCTACCCAGTACCACTACATCAACAGTAAATTTTCCCCCCATTCCAACTTTAAACCCATATCTACATTCTTCCCTACCCAATCAAAGGGTAACTATATACCGGTCTTCGAAAAATTAGTTCTAGAAGACCTAGAGACATACAAAATTAAGAACGATAATCTTACCAAAAAAGAAAAAACTATCCTAAAACAAATTAAAGACGATAATAACATCTTGATAAGGGAAGCCGATAAGGGAGGGGGAATAATTATACAAGATTAAGCAGACTATATAAAGGAAGCTATGAGACTACTAGGAGATATCAAGACATACAAATTGCTAAAAATTGATCCAACTGATATGTATCTTAGGGAGTATAAAAACCTTCTAGATACAGCTAAATATGAAAATATACTTAACAACTATGATTTTCAATTCCTGTCCATCGATAATCCGAAAGTAGCAACTTTTTATCACACACCTAAAATACACAAGAGCAATACCAACCCCCAGGTAGACCCATCATTGCTGGTATAGGTTCCCTTACCACCAAATTGTCAGAATACATAGATTCATACCTTCAACCTCTGGTACCTAAACTTAAGTCACATATCAGGGACACCCCTGAAACCATAAGTAAATTAACTAGTACCAAATGGCAAGATAACTATTGCTGGCAAACATTAGATGTCAGCTCTCTATACACTAACATCCCCCATAATAAAGGAATTGAAGCCCTAGACTATTGGCTAACCAAACTTACCAATCTAGAAAACAATAAAATTAAATTCTTAAAAGACTCAGCCAAATTAATCCTAGAAAAAAATTATTTTAAATTTAATAAAGACTATTATCTCCAGACAGGTGGCACAGCTATAAGGATGAAATTCGCCCCTAGCTATGCCAACCTGTACATGGGCATGTGGGAGGATCAATATATCTGGAATAATAACCCCTTCACTGATAACATCAAGACCTTCCATCGCTTCATAGATGATATCATAATAATATGGGAATGTAACAACAATAGTACTATTAAAGAATTTGTTAACTTCATTAATATCAACAATTTTAATCTATCATTTACGGATAAAACAAATTCAGAAGAAATTGAATTCTTAGATCTCATACTTTACCATAAAAACAATATTATTCAAACTAAACGTTACAGTAAGGCTACGGATAGTAACAGCTACCTAATGGCTAGTAGCTGTCACCATGCAGCATGGATCCAAAGCATACCCTATGGACAGTTCCAGCGTATAAAAAGGAACTGTTCAAGGGAGGATGATTTTCTACACAAATCAAAAATCTTAAAAAATAAACTTCTCAACAAGGGCTATAAAGCAGACAGTATACACAAAGCTTTCACTAAAGTCAACAAAATGAGTAGAGACACACTATTAAAAAACTCTAAGAAAAAAAACAATAAACAAAAAGAAATACCGTTAATGATAACAACATACAATGAAGGGGCCAATGCTATCAAAACCATCCTAAATAAACATTGGCATATCTTAAAAAAAGATACACTGTTAAACGAAGTCACTAAAACTAATCCAAAACTTGTCTTTAGAAAAGGCATGAACTTGAGAGCCACTGTCGCCCCGAGCAAATTAAAATGATCAACAATGACAGAAAAAAATACCAACTGGCTACAAAGCAAAACCAAGGGTTTCTTTAAATGTAACCGACTACACTGCGAAGCATGCAAACATCACTACAGTAAAAATAAACCTACAAAATGCATTACATCATCTTCAAATAACAAAAGTTGGGAACTTGAATCCATCACGAACTGTAAAACAGATCATGTGGTGTACCTTATAGAATGCGAATGCAAACTCCAATATGTAGGACGCACCACTAGGCCCTACAAAACCAGGCTGTTGGAACCAATCAGAAACATAGAAAATGGTTTTAAAAAAAATTGTGTTTCAAACCACTTCAGATTAACACATAACTCGAATCCAACATGTTTAAGAGGTACCATACTAGAACATATTAAAGAACCACCAGAAGGAATAAGCAGGGAACTACATCTAAGACGTAGGGAGACGCAGTGGATTCACAGGCTAGACACTATGACCCCTAAAGGCCTAAACAAGGATATAGACATAGCTGCATTCCTTACTTAAGATCCTCAAACAGCTTTGGATCCTCACTGGTACCGTACTTTCTCCATAGTATCAAATATATGCAATTCTATACTATGGATTATATAGATAAGGCAAATAAATCATTCACACTATATATCTGGACTGGAATCAATAATAACATACAAGTCCAAATATAATATCTGTACAGAGCACCTACATATATTTAAGCCAACTGTTCCCTATATTTTATACCACTATAAATATATTTTATCCCTATTTCTCATATAACTTCTGGGATATAATTATTCTTTCTCTATCATACAAACTGTAGAGATATTCTATAGTTCCTTTTGGTCCATAAGCTGCATACAGGATTATATAACTTTAGAATATAAGGCACAACCTAATTGTAGGACATGCCACAAGCAGTTTGTCCATATATATGTTATTAATCTCTATCTGTAATGCTTACACCCTGTTTTAAATACAGGCTTCACACTTAGAACTTGTTTTGATGATATACAGGTATATCAGTTGATGCTATACGTGGTAGACTAATAACTATCTTCAATAAGTATACTACGTACTGTTAAAAATACATAGATCAAGTATACGAATTGTGTATGTATAAAACTATTCATTATTACAAATACACTGATCATGCATATCAATTCTGTATTTATAAAACCTAAACTGGTAATGAACGTACTCTTTATATATATATATATTTTTTGATAAAAACTACTGAGTAACTGTAACATCAGGTCCATGTAGTGGTCTAATACTATATATAGTTATCATTACTATATAACATCTTTGGTAACTGGTATTAACTTTAGTATATTGATATATACCTTTCCCTCTGTTTACTATTCAGTCAATTAAGGCTGGGAATATTTGTCAAAACTACCTATCCCATGAGCCCTTTACTGTATAAAACACACTTACGTTACGTCATTACGTTACACGCTATTCTCCTATTGAATCCCCAATAGCACTTATGGCTAATGTATTATCCCTCTAATGCTTAATATGTATTGACGTCTTACGCAAGACGTCTTACGTCACTACGTCTAGTCACCTGTTCACGTATGACCTATCATACGCGGAGGGCGTGCCGCCGCCCTACACGTTTAAGAGTAGCGAATACGGAACATTTTCAAACAACCCTCTGAAGAAGAAGGATACAGAAAGTAAAAAACCTTTGAAACGCGTCAGGGTATCTATATTTTAGCATTTATTTTATCAACATTTTATAATTGTCAAGCTAGCAAGCTAGCACCTTTTTATCACTATAAGACTTTTTTACTCCATTCATTTGTTTGCCCTGTGTGGCCATTTTACCGGACATTACTCACCTTATATCCTTATAATCCTACTTTGGAATCTCATCTGACACATTCTCTGAGAGACCACTTATGGTTTTATACGCTGTGATCATACTTCATTGTGTTTGAGGGTTATAAATCTGAGTTTTATGTATGCTGTATTTCACTTGCTTACTTTATATTAAAAGCTGTATTACACTATCTACGTTCTCTTGTTTCCCTGGGTACCCCTACGGAGGAGAAAGTTTATACCGGGATAGAGAATAACTCCAAGAGGCAATATATACATCTGCACAGGAAGCTTGTGGGATATCTTCATTGCAAGAACTACATCCCTACATACTCCAGGAGGCAGACAAAATCACAAAGGCAGCATCTACCGGCATCCAGAAAGAGATCTACCATCTACATATACCCCCAGTGCGGCATACTTACCTCATTAGATTGGGGTAATATCTGGTAAGGGTATATTATACTATCCTATCTTATATCAACTGACATTTGGCGACTCATCATCTATTATCTATATCAACAGGACTTTTGGACTTATCTCTTTACACCACATTCAGTTATATTGGATGTATAGGCGCTGTTAAATCTTTTTGTTTCATATCTACTCCTACTATACTGGGGCTCCATCCCCATACAGTAGTTGTCCTCTATAGCTGCCTTACACTTCCTACACCCATCAGACGAGCGCAACTTGTCGAGTATCGCTTGACTCTACCCAGACCTCTGAGTAGTTTCATTCTACTTGTTTACTTATATATATATATATATTATATACATATATATATATATATATATATATATTTACAAGAAAGATCAGCACTCGCCAATGTAACAACCACTCGAATGCACGGCCAAGATAAATGTAGACAAAAGTAGAAGCATAGAGACAAGACCTGGTGTTGATCCCTGTAGTCCCACGCCACAAAAGCCAGCACACGAGATTTAAGCAACACACCTTCCTTTAATACAAAGCATAACGTTTCAGCTCCCACTGGAGCCTTGTTCACATGCAATAATTCATCACGATGCCTGATCTATCGTGATGAATTATTGCATGTGAACAAGGCTCCAGTGGGAGCTGAAACGTTATGCTTTGTATTAAAGGAAGGTGTGTTGCTTAAATCTCGTGTGCTGGCTTTTGTGGCGTGGGACTACAGGGATCAACACCAGGTCTTGTCTCTATGCTTCTACTTTTATATATATATATATATATATATATATATATATATATATTATATTATACATATATATATATATATATATATTATATATATATATGTGTGTGTGCATATTTATGTGTGTGTGTGTATATGTATATGTATATATATATATATATATATATATATATACTTTATGTGTGTATATATATATATATATATATATATATATATAAAACAACATTTTAAATTAGGGGGAGATAAAAGGTGAGTTTAAAATCCTCCACTACGCAAAAAATGTAGAAAAATAACTCATTGTGTAGTTAATTAACAAATCTAGACAGGCCCGGAGGCTTGTTTTCCGACAGAAAACCTCAGAATTACATTGTTTCCAATGCAGCAAACGATTCTGGGCAAGATATGCAAATTAAGTACACAATGACACACCTTTTTACTTCAGTCTGCTTTTCAGCAGATTCCCGGAATTTCGTGGGTCATCTGAACTGTATGTGCCAAATAATGGTAATTTCCTTAAATTTGTTGAAGCAATGGCAGAGTTTGATTTAGTATTAAAGGAACAATAGAGAAGAGTTACCAGTAAGGAAACCCATGTTCATTACCTTGAGAAAAATGTTCAAACTGAGATTATCCAGTTATTGGCAGACCAAATCAGACAGAATATTCTTGAACAAATGAAATCTGCAAAATACTACTCTGTTATTCTGGACTGCACACATGACAATAGCCACACTGAGCAAATGACTTTCATGGTTCGGTTTGTGACAACAAGTGAATCCACTGTTAATATAACAGGACACTTTTTGGGATTCATTGATATAGATGACACTACTGGAGCTGGGATGGCAAATGTACTGCTTCAGAAACTTGAAGAAAATGGTATTGATGTTGCCAATATGAGAGGGCAAGGTTATGACAATGGCCTCTAGTTACCAACGTGTCTACTTACCTGCCTTCGCCGGCCCAATACGCCCGCCTAAGCTCGTCTACCATCGCCGCCGCGTACCTGAATACGCTCGCCAAAGTTATCAAAAAAGCTGTCAAAAAGCCACGTACCAAGTACGGGGCGATGAGCAGCGGACTGTGATAGTTATCACTCATCTGATCTCGCTGCTCTTCGACTTTTTCCCAGCTTTATTGATACCCCTGTTACTAAGCACTCACACTAAACTACACTGTTCTACCCCTTATACCGGCGCCCCTGGAGCCCCCCGCAACTAAATAAAGTTATTAACCCCCAAACCGACGGTCCCTGAGCCCACCGCCACTCTAATAAACTGATTAACCCCTAATCCGCAGCTCCCGGACCCCGCCGCCACCTATATAATACCTATTAACCCCTATCCTGCCCCCCCTATACCGCCGCCACCTATAATAAATTTATTAACCCCTATCCTGCCGATCCCGTACCCCGCCGCAACTAAATTGTTCAACCCCTAAACCGCCGCTCCCGGACCCCGCCGCAACCTATATTAAACTTATTAACCCCTAATCTGCCACCCCTACACCGTCGCCACCTATAATAAATGTATTAATCCCTATCCTGCCCCCCCTATACCGCTGCAACCTATAATAAAATTATTAACCCCTAAACCTAAGTCTAACACTAACCCTAACACCCCCCTAACTTAAATATTAATTAAATAAATCTAAATAAATATCACTTTTATTAAATGTTATTCCTATTTAAAACTAAATACTTACCTATAAAATAAACCCTAACATAGCTACAATATTACTAATAATTATATTGTAGCTATTTTAGGATTTATTTTTATTTTACAGGCAAATTTTAATTTATTTTAACTAGGCACAATAACTATTAAATAGTTATTAACTATTTAATAGCTACCTAGATAAAATAAAGACAAATTTACCTGTAAAATAAAAACTAACCTAAGTTACAATTACACCTAACACTACACTATCATTAACTAAATTATTCCTATTTAAAAATAAATACTTACCTGTAAAATAAACCCTAAGATAGCTACAATGTAATTAATAATTACATTGTAGCTATTTTAGGATTTATATTTATTTTAAAGGTAACTTTGTATTTATTTTAACTAGGTAGAATAGTTATTAAATAGTTATTAACTATTTAATAACTACCTAGCTAAAAGAAATACAAAATTACCTGTAAAATAAATCCTAACCTAAGTTACAATTAAACCTAACACTACACTATCATTAAATAAATTAAATTAATTATCTACAAATACCTACAATTAAATACAATTAAATAAACTAACTAAAGTACAAAAAATAAAAAAAACTAAGTTACAAAAAATAAAAAAATATTACAAGATTTTTAAGCTAATTACACCTAATCTAAGCCCCCTAATAAAATTACAAAGCCCCCCAAAATAAAAAAAAATGCCCTACCCTATTCTAAATTACGAAAGTTAACAGCTCTATTACCTTACCAGCCCTTAAAAGGACCTTTTGCGGGGCATGCCCAAAGTATTCAGCTCTTTTGCATGTTAAAAAAAATACAACCCCCCCCAACATTAAAACCCCCCACCCACATACCCCTACTCTAACCCACCCAATCCCCCCTTAAAAAACCTAACACTACCCCCCTGAAGATCATCCTACCTTTAACCGTCTTCAGCCAGCCGACCACTGATGGAACAGAAGAGGACATCCACAGCGGCCGAAGTCTTCATCCAAGGGGCGCTGAAGAGGTCTTCCATCCGATAGAAGTCTTCATCCAGGCGGCATCTTCAATCTTCATCCATCCGGAGCAGAGCCATCTTCCAAGCAGCCGACGTGGAGCCATCTTCATCCACCGACGCCTATCAGCCAATCGGAATTTAAGGGACGCCATCTTGGATGACGTCACTTAAAGGAATATTCATTCGGCGAGTAGGTGTCGATGGATGAAGATGGCTCTGCGTCGGCTGCTTTGAAGATGGCTCCGCTTCGGATGGATGAAGATTGAAGACGCCGCCTGGATAAAGACTTCTATCGGATGGAAGACCTCTTCAGCGCCCCTTGGATGAAGACTTCGGCCGCTGCGGATGTCATCTTCTGTTCCATCGGTGGTTGGCTGGCTGAAGACGGCTAAAGGTAGGGTGATCTTCAGGGGGGTAGTGTTAGGTTTTTTTAAGGGGGGATTGGGTGGGTTAGAGTAGGGATATGTGGGTGGTGGGTTTTAATGTTGGGGGGTTGTATTTTTTTTAACATGCAAAAGAGCTGAATACTTTGGGACATGCCCCACAAAAGGCCCTTTTAAGGGCTGGTAAGGTAATAGAGCTGTTAACTTTCATAATTTAGAATAGGGTAGGGCATTTTTTTATTTTGGGGGGCTTTGTTATTTTATTAGGGGGCTTAGATTAGGTGTAATTAGCTTAAAAATTTTGTAATATTTTTTAATTTTTTGTAACTTAGTTTTTTTTATTTTTTGTACTTTAGTTAGTTTATTTAATTGTATTTAATTGTAGGTATTTGTACTTAATTAATTTAATTTATTTAATGATAGTGTAGTGTTAGGTTTAATTGTAACTTAGGTTAGGATTTATTTTACAGGTAATTTTGTATTTCTTTTAGCTAGGTAGTTATTAAATAGTTAATAACTATTTAATAACTATTCTACCTAGTTAAAATAAATACAAAGTTACCTGTAAAATAAATATAAATCCTAAGATAGCTACAATGTAATTATTAATTACATTGTAGCTATCTTAGGGTTTATTTTACAGGTAAGTATTTAGTTTTAAATAGGAATAATTTATTTAATTATAGTGTAGTGTTAGGTGTAATTGTAACTTAGGTTAGTTTTTATTTTACAGGTAAATTTGTCTTTATTTTATCTAGGTAGCTATTAAATAGTTAATAACTATTTAATAGCTATTGTGCCTAGTTAAAATAAATTGAAATTTCCCTGTAAAATAAAAATAAATCCTAAAATAGCTACAATATAATTATTAGTTATATTGTAGCTATATTATGGTTTATTTTATAGGTAAGTATTTAGTTTTAAATAGGATTAATTTAGTTAATAAGAGTAATTTTATTTAGATTTATTAAAATAATATTTAAGTTAGGGGGGTTTTAGGTAGGGTTGCACCGATACCATTTTTTTAAGACCGAGTACAAGTACGGATACTTGTTTTCAAATACTCGCCGATACCAATTACCGATACTTTTTTTTTTTAATGTCATGTGACAGTTAACCAAGCACAATACAGACTAATTGTTTAAGATTCCTTCTTTATAATTATGAAGGACTGTAACTTAAGACATTATGAAATAATAAAACAGTTTTATTTGTCATAAACTTCACAGAACATGTTTATAAATAAAAATCTTACAATAAAATATATATTTAATAACAACAAATAACAGATATAAAATCACAACCAACCAAAAGTGCAATACAGTAAAAAATAGAAAAATAGTAAAAATAGAACAGTGCACTGTTTAATCATGGGGAACAACACTATGGGCTAAATTACATTTGACTGGTAAGTTTTACCAATGCTATGCTAAAGTATATGGAATTGGAAATGTGAACAAAGCATTAATAAAGCTTACCAATCAAATGTAATTTAAATCTAGTCCTATAATTGCAGGATGAGTGCTCATTGGAATTAACTTAAGTTTTGCCATGAGTACTCTTCCTGCAATTATATAAGCTAACCTATAGATGTTCCTCAGAGTACAGTATGTTTTGAACATCATTGTGCAAGATGAGAACTAGCAGTAAAAAAGGCAATTTAGCAATTAGAATAATTTTTCAAAAGTTAGTGGCAAGTTCTTTTTAAGGAACAGAACAGAAGCCTCTCTGCATGTTCAGCTATAAGTCTGTTTTTGCTATCATTAAGGAGGTTTTACTGTAAGTTGAACAGTCTTTCACTTTCCACACTACTGCATGGGGCAGAAAGATATTTGTGGACCATTTTAGCCAGAGCTGGAAATCTCAGTTTATTAACTGACCAGTACTTCAGGGGTTTGTCTGAACGAGGTACAGTGATCTCTCCTACAATAATACAAATAACAGCAATTTGTATTTGCAGAACAGTAGTAAACAATTTTTAGTTTAGTCTCCACTTCAGTTTAAAATGAAATGGGAACACGCAGTTTGAAAAAACGCCACAAGATAGCATATGGGTAGGAAGTGGAGGTATCGGTATAAGTATCGGTGCATTTGCACGAGTACAAGTACTCATGCAAATACTTGGTATCGGTATCGGTGCAACCCTAGTTTTAGGGTTAGGGTTAGACTTAGGTTTAGGGGTTAATTAGTTTAATATAGATGGCGGCGGTATAGGGGGGCAGGATAGGGGTTAATAAATTTATTATAGGTGGCAACGGTGTAGGGGGGGGCATATTAGGGGTTAATAAGTTTAATATAGGTGGCGGCGAGGTCCGGGAGCGGCGGTTTAGGAGTTAAACAATTTATTTAGTTGCAGCGGGGTCCGGGATCCACAGGATAGGGGTTAATAAATTTATTATAGGTGGCGGCGGTATAGGGGGGCAGAATAGGGGTTAATAGGTATTATGTAGGTGGCGGTGGGCTCCGGGTGCGGCGGTTTAGGGGGTAATACATTTATTTAGTTGCGGCGGTGTAGGGGGGGACAGATTAGGGGTGTTTAGACTTGGGTACATGTTAGGGTGTTAGGTGTAGACAGCTCCCATAGGAATCAATGGGATATCGGGCAGCAGCGAACATGAACTTTCGCTATGGTCAGACTCCCATTGATTCCTATGGGATCCGCTGCCTCCAGGGCGGCGGATTGAAAACCAGGTACGCTGGGCCGGAAAACTGCCGAGCATACCTGGTAGTCATTTGAAAACTAGCGAAAGTAGTCAGATTGTGCCAAACTTGCGTTCGGAACATCTGGAGTGACGTAAGAATCGATCTGTGTCGGACTGAGTCCGGCGGATCGAAGCTTATGTCACTATATTCTACTTTTGCCGGGCAGCAGGGCTTGATAACTTAGGCAAATCAGCCTCGCCACAAATACGCTGCGGAATTCCAGCGTATTTGAGGTTGACGGCTTGATAACTAGAGGCCAATGGGTCCAACATAAGAGGGAAAAACAGTGGCTAACAAACAAGAATAAGAGAAATAAATCCAAGAGCTTTTTTTGTACCTTGCAGTTCACATTCTTTAAATTTAGTAATCTGTGATGCTGCTTCTTCTGAAGTTTCTGAATTTTGTAACATTATTCAAAGCATCTTTGTATTTTTCTCTGCATCCACTCATCGCTGGAAAATTCTAAAGAGACACCTAGGAGAGACCCATCTTACCCTGAAACCACTAAGTGCCACAAGATGGGAGAGTCGTGTGGAAGCAGTAAAGGCAGTCAGAAATCAAGTTGGAATCATATATGATGCATTGGTTGCCGCAATGGAAGATAAGAGTCCTACAGGGACTGCTCGTGGCAAAACAATACCAGAAGTAAGAGGAATTCTTAAAAATGTAAGCAATTTTAAAAAAAAAATTGTGGCCTAGTTAGTACTAGGCCACAAAGAAATTTAAAATTGCTTACATTTTTAAGAATTCCTCTTACTTCTGGTATTGTTTTGCCACGAGCAGTCCCTGTAAGACTCTTATCTTCCATAGCGGCAACCAATGCATCATATGCATCATATACTATTTCATGTCAACATCACAAACAAAAGACTACAAGGATGGGGTGGGGTCGGGGGGGGGGCATCATTTTGATCTGGGACCTAGGCAGCACAATGTTTTGAGCCAGCCCTGTTATTAATGTATCAGTTTTCTTTAAAAAAAACTTTTTATTTATATCTAAGCATTGAAAAAGTACAGTAATATTTACAAATAGAGTCATAATAATTTATTAGGTCCATTGGTGAATAGAATTTACAATCCAACATCTGAAAGGCTAATAGACATAATAAATATTTCTCTTTTTTCTTCTTTTTTCAAACTAAGGGTAGCATATTAACACTTATTTCTTTGTAAACATCTTTTCTGTATAAAATCATGAACAATAGGGCTATTAGCCTCTTGTATGGTTAGTCTAGACCTGACTTGTAAATTTTAAGTGCAAAGAATTTTAATGGTATATAAACATCTCTGTGGAAGTTCTGCCAAACTTTTGCTGTTTTCAAGTTATTTTCCCTGGAAGGTACTATTTTTAAGCAGCAAAAGTGAAAATAAAAGCTATTTGTATTTATATTTTGGAGTTGATTTTTTTAAGAGCAATAAAGGGACAGTGTACCGTAAAACTGTTTTACCCTTAATGTTTTTTAAATAACTTGTTATACCAGCTACAGAGTATAACATTTATGGGAAATTAATCTTTTTGATTTGTTTTTGCAAATGAAATAACAGTTTTTTTGTTTTTTCAAAAATCAACCCATTAAAGGGCTAAGTGGATTGCTAATTTATTGCACACAATAAATAACCAGCCATTACAAGTGGCTTGTTATTGCTACCGCAAGATCGTGGTAGCAATTATCGCTTATAAAATTAACCAGAGATCAGATCTCTGGTTCATTTTTTAAATGTCCACCAAATGCCCCCAAAATCAAGTGTAATATATTGTATTAAAAAATAATCGCAAAAAGAAGTTATATGGGTTTAAAAGTGGCGGGTGTGGGGTGTTAGTAAAAAAACTGCCTTTACATTGCGGTCTATGGGTTATATAGATATATATTTAGATTTGCTGCCAAAATTGACACAATCCTCGAGCCTTAATTGCAAATTCTCCCAGAATGAAAATTCAAAAGTATTCAGGGCATATAGATTACTAAGCCTATATTTTTCCCCACTATCTCTATATTTATAATAATAATAATAATAATTCCTTCACATTGACCATTTGTGAAATTATTTTATACTTGAGATGTTTATTAAATAAAATGGTGAATCCCAGTTTTCTTGAAGAGCAGGGGGGGGGCAATCACTTCACTTTTTTAATTTAAATGAGTTTATTGTAGAAACGCTATGTCTAACATAGTAGATGAGATTGAAAAAAGACAGAATTCCATTGAGTTAAACCTATACAAATCTACTATACTTACAACGAGCTCCAGTTGAGCTTAAATAAATCCCTCTAAAAGGTGACCCATTTAATACAAGCAATCATAGCCATGAATTTTGTTTCTAGCCATTTTTAAATGTATCTAGGTTAATGGCATTCACTACCTCCTTTGGTAATAAGATCCAAAATTTAATTGCTCTTACAGCGCTGCAGAATCTGTTTAGAGCTGTGAAATCTTTTGGCGCTCTAGAAATAACCGATAATAATAATAACAATAATAATAACAGTGAAAAAACGTTTCCGTTGGAGGAGATTAAATCTTCTTTCCTCCAACCTTAAATTGTGACCTCTTGTTGTCACAAACAATTTTCTTGTAATAAACAGAGCTTCTGCCATCTCTGTATATGGGCCTTGAATATATTTATATAAAGTAATCATGTCACCTCTCAAGCGCCTTTTTTCTAGAGAAAACCCAGTTTATCTAGCCTATCCACATTGCTTAAATTCTCCATTCCCCTTATTAGCTTTGTGGCTCTTCTCTGAACTTTTTCTAGTTCTGCAATATCTTTTTTTGCGATCGGTCCCCAGAACTGCACTCCATACTCAAGGAGAGGTCTTACCAGAGATGTATATAGTGACATAATTATGCTTTCCTCCCTTGAATCAATGCCTCTTTTAATACATGCTAGTATCTTATTAGCCTTTGAAGCCACTGCCCTGCATTGTGCACCCATCTTTAGCTTGTTATCTATAACTACTCCCAAATCCCTTTCCTCCTCTGTTTGACTAAGTCTTGTCCCATTTAAATAATACATTGCCTGCTTATTTTTACTTCCAAAATGTAAAACCTTGCATTTTCCCGTATTAAATCTCATTTTTCATTTACCTGCCCATATTTCTAATTTTTGCAGATCCCTTTGTAACGAAAGTTCATCCTGCTCTGACCTAATGACCTTACTTAACTTAGTATCATCTGCAAAAATAGAGATGTCGCTATTTAATCCTTGCTCCAAGTCATTAATAAAAATATTAAAAAGAACAGGGCTCAGTACTGATCACTGGGGGACTCCACTGATTACCTTTGTCTAATCTGAGTATGACCCATATACTACTACTCGTTGTTCCCTATCTTTTATCCAGTTATTTATCCATGAGCTAACATTTTCAGCTATTCCCAGTCCCTTAATTTTGTGCATTAATCTCTCATGTGGCACTGTATCAAACGCATTTGCAAAATCTAAGTATATCACATCAACTGATTCCCCTTTATCTATATTTTTACTTACTTCCTCATAGAATCTAATTAGATTAGTTTGACATGATCTATTCCTCATAAAACCATGCTGATTTGAACTGATAATCTTGTTTACACGAATATGCTCATCAATATAATCCCTTATAATCCCTTCAAATATCTTCCCCACTTTTGGATCATTCCTGCTTCCCTTTTTGAAGAGTGGCACCACATCAGCTTTACCCCAGTCATGGGGTACTATGCCTGAAGATAATGAGTCTTGAAAAATTAAGAGTAGAGGTTTATCTATAACAGTGCTAAATTCCTGTTTAACACCCTTGGGTGTATTCCATCTGGGCCTGGAGTTTTATTTACATTAATATTATTCAGTTTTTTCCTGATATCCTCTAGACATAACCCAGTTAATGGTATGGACTGGCATGTTCTAGTTTGTTCCAAAGTATTCTCCATTGGTTCCTATCTTGTGTATACTGAAGAAAAGAACTGGTTTAGTACCTCAGCCTTCTCCCTGTCACTGTTAATAAGGCTACCCTCCACGCATTTTAATGTACCTATATTGTCCTTCTTAGATTTTTTGCCTTTTATGTATTTAAAAGAACCTTTTAGGTTTAGACTTAGAATCCTTTGCAATTAATCTTTCATTTTCAATTTTGGCTAATTTGTTTGCATTTTTGCATGCTTTGTTACATTCCTTATAAATATGGTATGTTGAGTCTGTATTATTTTCTTTGAATAATTTAAATGCCCTAGGTTTTTTCCTAATTTCTCTTAACACATTTTTGTTTAGCCACATTGGCTTGGATTTTTTTTTATAACCATATGGTATTTGTTGATATGTATATTTATTATAACAAAGTTTTAAATGTTACCCATTTATCCTCTGTATTTTTATTAGAGAATACTTTGTCCCAATTTATGTTATTTAATGATTTCCTTAAATCGTTGAATTTTGCTTTCTTGAAATTAAAAGTCTTGGTTAAACCTTTAAGACACTGCTTATGAAAAGAAATTTAAAATGTGACCATGTTATGATCACTGTTATCCAAATGTTCTTTGACTTCTATGTTTGATATTATATCTGTATTGTTTGATAGCACTAAATCAAATATAGCATTATTCATAATTGGCTCCTCTATTAATTGTGACAAGAAGTTATCTCTGAGAACATTTAAAAATCTATCACCCTTAGCTGAATTACTAGTTTCATTGGCCCAGTTTATATCAGGGTAGTTAAAATCTCCCATAATTACAGCACTGTTATTAGCAGCTTTAACTATTTGCATTAGTAGTTGAGTTTCCTACATGTCACTAATGTTGGGGGGATTGTAGCATGTTCCAAGTAATATTATTTTAGGATTTTTCCCCCCACTCTTTATTTCAACCCACAGGGTCACTACATTGTCACCTGTATCATCATACATTGTCACCTGTATCCCTTGTTTAATGTTAGGTTTAATACACATGCAGATTCCTCTACCCCTTTTATTATTCCTGTCCCTCCTAAATAATGTATAAACCTCTAAGTTAACTGCCCAGTCATGTGAATCATCCCACCAAGATTCAGTTATACTGATAATATCATAGTTCTCTTCTGCAACTAAGAGCCCCCCCCCCCCCCCCCCCCCCATTTTACTTGTCATGCTTCTTGCATTTGTTGTCATACGTTTCATTTTCATGTGCTTTCTGCGGCTACTTGGTGCACTTTCCTTCATACTTTCTAATGTGACATTTCCTAAGTCATCCCTTTCTTGAGATATTATAGGAGTGACATATTCACAGACTGATCTCTCTGTTCTATTGTGTTCTACCTGACCCTCCCACACTTTTGCCTAGTTTAAAAGATTTTCTAAATGTGCTACCACCCTTTCCCCCAAAACACCTGCACCCATGTCATTCAGGTGCAATCCATCCTTACGTACAAATTGTACCCAAGTGAAAATCAGTCCAGTGCTCTAAAAAGTCTAATCCCTTGTTTTTACACCATGTTTTTAACCATGAATTAACAGACCATAGCTCCTTCTGCTTCACTGAGTTAGCACAAGGCACTGGTAATATCTCTGAAAATATTACTTTGGAGGTCCTTGCTTTAAGCTTGCTACCTAACTCCTTGAAGACATTTTTTAGGACTCTCCCGCTGATTCCTTCATTAGTACCAATATGTACCATGACTGCAGGATCTGACCCACATCCCTCTAACAATCTATCAATATGCTCCACAATATGCTTAACACAAGCCCCTGGAAGATAGCAAACTGCTCTATTTAAAGCGTCTGATGACAAAATACCCTATCAACCTTCCTAATAATAGAGTCTCCTACCACCAACATCTGCCTCATGCCCCTCTTCCATTACTGAAGGACTGTTCCCTATACTAGGCAAAACAGCCCTCTCTGACACTGCCACCCCTAAACTGATATCCCCAACATCTTCACTTAATCTGGCAAATCTGTTGGGGTGTACCAGCTCAGAACTGGCCTGTCTCTTCCGCTTACCTTTACTTCACCCTCTGTGACCCAGTTACATCCTGGAGTCTCCTCATCTGAATCCTTCCCATTCCCACTGCTAGAACCATTAACAACCAGCTCAGTCCTATCCATTTCCCTTTCAAGTGTCTGAATTTCATGCAGTGTTGCAATTCATTTCTCCAGAACTCCAATATGAGTTTCTAAAGAGACAATATGCTCACATTGGCCACAGACATATAATCCTTGAAAGAAAAATGAGGAAGGTCCAATGGCACTACACTATAGGTAAGTAGGAACTACTGCCTAATCTATGGGTACTCAAGTGTGGTCACTATGAGTTCCAAGGTCGGTGCTGTGTATAATAGTAACTAGTATTAACAAAACTTGTGGAGAGTAAGGAACCCTTCACAAAGAAGTATACACTAATAGCACTCCAGAGTCCTAAAGGATGGGTTAATCCCAATGAATGTGTAACATATCACAGAGAACAAATGACATGTTGAAGTATATGACAAAATGGGTCAGATAGTGGAAACACTAAAATATAACTTTTAATAATCAATTAAAACTAAAACCACACACAAACAACATACAGATTAAAACCACAAATAGGGGGCTGATCAGCAAGTAAAGATAAGATGGATGCTATCAATATAGCATCATAACTGATGCTATATTGATAGCATCCATCTTACAGTTATATATCAGATAGATGAATGTTATGAGATAGCATCCATCTCACAGTTATATATCAGATAGATGAATGTTATGAGATAGAAAGTGTCTAGCATTAATGGCTAGTATTCACAAATAAACATATCCCCTAATATTGGGTTAAATTGCTTTAATAGTGATTTCAACTCATGAGGTGGTGTACCATTAACAAAAAAGGGGGGCTCATGTGTAACTGTAAGTAAATATTGCCATATAGTTAAACTCTGGTGTAATACAGACAGAGAATTAACTTATGTAATGTAAAGTTACTTGTCAATTATTGGAAGTACAAATGATACAGAACAACAGTATGATAAGTATCAGTATAATACTAACGTACTTGATATAGAGAATCACTTGTGATTGGGAATAAGTAAAGTGTATATGTCATTGAGTATGTTTGTGATCCAAATATTTAGAACTGCGGTACACAAAGAGTTAATATATAGGTACAAATCTTATCCTGTCCACAGTTTGTATGGTACTATTTGAATACCGCTTATTCACTGGCAAGTAATGAAACGAGATGACTAATGTTGCATTATACTGTGAGTTTGTTGTCACAAGAGGAGCTCCAATAGTATGAAAGAGTAACTAAAATTTATTAATTTCAACAAAAGATAAATTCGTAAATTGAGCTAGTGTGCTTAAGAGTAAACAAGTCCCCAATTATCAGAAAGCAATTGATTCCTGTAAATATATGGTTGGTAATAAGAATGGAAGATATATGGCACACAAAAGGTTAAACAAAGGTACATTACATGTCTGTCCACTTGACATGGGCTAAATCCGCTCGTATACTATATATTCACGCTATTCACGGAGTGCTATTAGTGTATACTTCTTTGTGGAGGGTTCCTTACTCTCCACAAGTTTTGTTAATATAATCCTAGAAGTGGCTGTTCCAGTGATGCAAACATATGGCAAGCTGTACACTGAATGAGATTCTCACATATTCATGCTAAAGGGTTACACTTAAAATATAAAATAATTATATTTCCCCTTGGTTACTCCAAATCCTTGTTTGTCTAACTCCCTTGTTTAGCTAACTGCTTTACTTAAACAGACAATCTTACTTTAACAGATAATCAATGCAGCAGACCCTCTCAGAGCAGGCTCACAGAGTTACTACTCTAAATTTATAGTCTAGGTAGGCCCACGCAAGTGAAAATATTCCCTCTCCTAATTACACACACAGGAAACAAAAAAAAGATTAGAAACAAAGTTAAATAAAAACAGTTATTTTTTTAAAATGCAGCCCTTACACAGCAAACAATTTAAGAGTTCCCTTGTTTAGCTAACTGTTTTCCGTAAACAGACAATCTTACTTTAACAGATAATCAATGCAGCAGACTCTCTCAGAGTTACTACTTTAAATGTATAATCTAGGTAGGCCAACACAGGTGAAAATAATCCCTCCCCTAATTACCGACACAGGAAACAAAAAAATCAGAAAAAAAGATTAGAAACAAACTTAAATAAAAACAGTTATTTTTTTTTAAATGCAGCCCTTACACAGCAAACAATTTAAAAGTTCCCTTATTTAGCTAACTGATTTACTTAAACAGACAATATTACTTTAACAGATAATCAATGCAGCAGACCTTCTCAGAGCAGGCTCACAGAGTTACTATTAAATTTATAGTCTAGGTAGGCCCACACAGGTACAAATAATCCCTCCCCTAATTACCCAAACAGGAAACAAAAAAAACTAAAAAAAAAGATTAGAAACAAATTTAAATAAAAACAGTTATTTTTTAAAATGCAGCCCTTATACTCAAACAATTTAAGAGTTCCCTTGTTTAGCTAACTGCTTTACTTAAACAGACAATCTTACTTTAAAAGATAATCAATGCAGCAGACCCTCTCAGAGCAGGCTCACAGAGTTTCTACTTTAAATTTATAGTCTAGGTAGGCCCACACAGGTGAAAATAATCCTCCCCGTAATTACCCACACAGGAAACAAAAACAAACAAAAAAGATTAGAAACAAACAAATAAAAACAGGTGTTTTTTTTTAAATGCAGCCCTTACATAGCAAACAATTTAAGAGTTCCCTTGTTTAGCTAACTGATTTACTTAAAGGGACATGAAACCCAACATTTTTCTTTCTTGATTCAGATAGAGAATACAATTTTAAACAACATTCCAATTTACTGCTATTATCTCATAATTTGCTTCATTCTTTAGATATCCTTTGTTGAAGAAATAGCAGTGCACATGGGTGAGCCCATCACACGAGGCATCTATGTGCAGCCCCCAATCAGCAGCTACTGAGCCTATCTAGATATGCTTTTCAACAAAGTATATCAATAGAATGAAGCAAATTACATAATAGAAGTAAATTGGAAAGTTGTTTAAAATTGTATTCTCTATCTGAATCATGAAAGAAAAATTTTGGATTTCATGTTCCTTTAAGCAATCTTACTTTAACAGATAAGATAATCAATGCAGCAGACCTTCTCAGAGCCTGTTTTAATTATCTTTTAATGTTTAAGAATGGCTTTTCTTTTGATGGTTGTAGTGAGGCCCCCACATTCCATGAAATAATTTTATGCTGTTTCATAATAGTTTTATTTTTTTTTTTTATTTTTTTTTTTGACATTAGCATTTTTTTTATTTTAAAAGCCACATAAATGTATAATACACTTATTTTTCCTCCCACACTTTTAAATAACATACACGATTTCTGAAATAGGAAATGGACAAATAATGTATGAACAACTATGGTTTTAATAATTTATGTCTCTTTAGCCTGATTCACTTTATGGAACTAGAGTATTAGGTTACAGTTCAGTTCCTTATTGTTGGTTTACATGGATAATCAGAAAATATTTTAAGACATATCATTTTAATTTTTACATCCACAAAGGAATGAAAAATTTATTATTATTATTATTATTATTACTATTATTAATAATATCATCATCACATTTTGTAAAACAAGTAGGCAAAATATTAACTTAATATCGGTTTAAATTGAGGGCTAGACTACAAGTGGAGCGCTAATTTATCTTGTGTCCATAAAGACCATTTGCCCCTGTTTATGGGTGCGTGATAAATAACTAGCCATTACAAGTGTCATTATTAGCACTCAGAAAATTAACCAGAGGTCAGACCTATGGTTAATTTTCAAAATTACCTCTGATTGCCCCAAAAATATAGAATATTCTTTTTTTAAAAAACAAACAAACTGGAAAAAGCAGTTTTGAGGAGTTATAGTTGACAGGTGCGGGGTGCCTTTACATAGCGGTCTATGGGAACTGTGTGTTCCCTGTAAATATATACAGTATGTATATGCTTATATACATATATTTGTATGTGTTAATGTGTATACACAAATTAACACCTTAATATATATGTATATATTCATATATATTTACAATCTGCTGCCCATCGCTGTGCGACTTACCCCCTGGGCTGAGCTAGTTCTCATGCCGTGTTTCACGGCATGAGAACGAGGCTCCCATTGGAGCCTATGGGAGCACGCTCTTGTGAGCGCAAAGCTTCCGTGCAATGGGAACGCGAGGTCGCTTCGTATTGCACCTAACCTGTAATACCAGCGCACATTTGACTGCGCTGGTAATACCAAGTGAAGTGCAAATATCACTTTTGCAGGAAGCAATATTTTGCGCTTCACTTATAATCCAGCCCTAAATTTTTTTATTTTTTTTTTCCCGTTTATGTCCTTGTCAATCTCACAAGCACATCTCATTATTTTTATAGATGCTTCTATTTATTTTTTCCCCAAGAAAATCAAAAGGTTTTGGTAAAAAAGCTAGGTGCATTGTTTTTAAATTTCTGAAATTCATCTTTTCCAGCTACCAGCACTGCTGCAGGGAAACTTCTGGGATATTCGGTATTCTCAATAGGGTATGCACAGGTGGGAATATAACGGAAGACTAATCCACATCGTCTTCTGTTGGCAGGGCTGTCTTTAATATTGATTGGACCCTGGGCAAAATTTTTCTTGGGCCCCCCTCCCCCACCCCATGCAATTTCGCTCTCCACCCCAACATCCCAAAAAACAACTAAATCCATTTTTTTTATTATTATTAGACCAGCGGTGGATCATCCACTGCCGGGCTAATCATTTAAAAAAAAAAAATTTTTTAAAAATTGCAATATGTGAAACTGGACCTAAGCAGAACTAATAAGTAAATAAATATATAAATTCCTCCACTGTGGATTCATTTAATATTCTTTTGAATGTTATTCTGGTGTGAGGTTAGCTGGTTAAGGTGTGAGGTTAGGGCAGCCAACAGGAGCAAAGCAAGGTAAAGGAGGAAGCATGGAGGTGCAGACAAATATAAGTTTACTGACTGGAACAGCAGAACTACTATGGGAAGCTGTAAAATCTGAGACAGAGAGAAAACAAAAACTATAAAAATAAACCTTACATTAATGTGTGAAGTATCAGCATGACGCTATACATCAGCCACACCAGCACATGTAGCTTCTTTGCTAGGAACAAGTTCCCTCTCACCCTGAACTAGACAATGCTGCATGGGGAGGGGCGTGTGTGCACTCACTTATTCTTCCCACTGACACCTTTCTACAAAGCACTATTCCCCTAAGAAACTTCAGTTAGTTGATCTTAGGGCCACAGCAGAAAGAGCAGGGCTAAGGGGACCAGTAGACATGATGCTGTCTGTCCAAGGCTGCATGGATACAGTGTGAGATGAGTCACACAGCCTCAAGACTGAAGAGAGCAGTGTATGCAGCTGCACAGATGCTCAAATCCTCATGTGCCTGCCGCTCCAGCTTTCTGCTGCATGCGCCTACAGTCAGCCCTACCCAGAAACAATCCCCACCACCAGAGCAGTTACCTGGTAACAGTGGTAACCCCAGTAAGACCTTTTCTGATGCAGTGGGAATGGCTGGATGCTGAGTTAGGGCTTTGCATTCAGTGCTGCACAGTGCACATCTAAAACAGCACATGGCACTAGCTTGGCATGTCACATGACACCGGCACGGTCTGGCACAGTTTAAAAAAAAAATATAAGCAGAGTACTTTTGACTGTGACAGTATTAGGACTGAATGTGTGTGTTCCCTATGTCACATCAGCAGTCTGGTATGAACCATTAGGACTCTTGGGCCCCTCAACATAGACTGGGCCCAGGGCAGCTGCCCCTTTTGCCCTGTGTTAAAGACGGTCCTGTCTGTTGGATATATTGGGTTCACTGGCATGGATGGTCAGACCATCATGCACAGACATCTCTCCGGCTTTCAGTGGACACTCAACAGCTTCTTCTACCTGCACCAGGTGATTCGGTATCTGTTGCTGTGCTCTCATCATGTCTGTTGTAACAGTTCCAGGTCCGTGCTCAAGAACACTTTTTTTATTGCTCCCTGGAATTACTTGCAGGACACCATTTTCCTTGTCCACATCATCAAAAGCAATCCAGGCAGAAACCACAGCACCTCCTTTAATGCCCCAATATTTCATGTCCTGATGCCAAGCAACATGCTGAGCTTTGTTGTCTTGGAGTGGGACATCACTTGAGGAATATTTACAGATAAATCTACAGTCCAGCAGAATGACATCAGGCCCCAGTATAGCAGTGATAGCTTTCAGCACATTGGGATGGACAGCCAGATTCATAACCCACTCATACTGCATGTGCAGGTTGTGCAGGTTGAACTGACAATATTCCTTACTAAACTTTTCCTCGAGTTTTTCATATTCTTTACGAGCCAGATCTAATTCATTCTTGTTTAGTACCGGTATTGCTATCAGGTAACCATTGGCATCATATAGTGTCTTCAGCTGGTTGGCATCAGCAATCATTGTTCAGTAATAGGTTTTATTAGCTCATAATAGCCTTTGATGGGGATGAGCTCTCTGAATATCTTTGTGTTGGCGATCCAACTTGTTCATTTATCACAGAGGCAGCTGAAGAATTGTTTAGATATGCGTCACAGCAGTGTGACTCAGATCATAATAGTTTTATTTTATACATGATCTATTATGGCACAGCATAGAGTTTGTGGTGGGCAGGGAAAAAAACCCCACAAGAAATGTCTAAACAACCTAAAAATAACATATGCATTAATATTGATATATGATATATATTAAGCTGAATAATAACCTCTCATTCCATTAATTTAATTCACTTTCATTCTGTTGACTTCTTTTGCATTATCAAAAAAATTAAACCCAAAATTTAAAGGGACACTGAACCCAAATTTTTTCTTTCATGATTCAGATAGAGCAGGCAATTTTAAGCAACTTTCTAATTCACTCCTATTATCAATGTTTCTTCATTCTCTTGCTATCTTTATTTGAAATGCAAGACTGTGGAATGTAAGTTTAGAAGCCGGCCCATTTTTGGTTCACAACCTGGGTTGTCCTTGCTTATTGGACAACAACAATAAAAAAGTGCTGTCCATTGCCTGAACCAAAAATTGTCTGGATACTTAGCATAGATGCCTTATTTTTCAAATAAAGAAAGCAAGAGAATGAAGAAAAAAATGATAATAGGAGTAAATTAGAAAGTTGCTTAAAAATGCATTCTCTATCTGAATCATGAAAGAAACAATTTGGGTTCAGTGTCCCTTTAAACCTAGTGGATGTTTTTAAACTAAGTACAGAAAAATAGGATAATTTTCTTTTACAAGATGTTTCAAATGAAAAATCTTGAAATATTAGTATTTTATTATTTTCTATTATTCATAAATTGTTCCTGCGAGAACGATTTTAACAGGAATTCTACTGGTGCTTCATCTCTTGACTAGAACCTTTCTTATCTTGTCTATCCTCTAATGATGATATTATTTGTTCTGCTTCTAACATTATATCAGTAAAATATTTAAGCTCATTAGAAATAGTTTGAATTTGAACCTGAATCAACACAAGTTTAGACATTATAGAGCCAGTGACTTGTTTAGCAGAGGCATTTGTACCTAGGTTTGCATCTATCCTATTCTCCTCTTGTGTTGTATCTAAAGAGGGTTCACTAATTGCTTTAGCTTTTCAATCCTGCTGATTTCTTTTGGCTGATGATTTATTTTTAGTACAACTAAAATATTTATCTATTAATATCTCCAATTTAGCACATTCATTTTCTAGCAATTACCACCAATTCTTTCTTTTGGTAACTGAGATAAAAATTACTTTAAGTGGAGATAAAACAAACAAACCCCTCCAGCAATTTAAAAAGAGATATTGACTGGATAAAAATTCCATTGAATTACAGGAGGAGGGGAAAAAAAAAGTATAAATGTTTGTTAGATTAATAGAATTTATAAAAGTTGTCAATTTGTAAATTGACAACTTTTAATAATCATTATGTGAATTTTGCACTTCCCAGAAAGTAGTTCAGTCTCTCATATGAAAGAGAATTTAATAGCCATGTGCATTTGTGTACGTCGTTAGCAAACAAATGCCGAAAATGACTGCAGCCAGAAGCATTCAGCTATTCTCAGAAGAAGAAATACGGTTCCAAAAAGAGCCAAATGTCACTGGCTGCCGCCATTTTCGGCATTTGTTTGCTATCGAATTTAACATCTATGTTGCATTTTTTTTAAAACCTTAAAAACTATTTTTATTTTGATGTCAAGCACAATAGTTAGTTCAAGTTAAGGCCAATTAACTTTATTCCATTTGTTTCTCTGATTTATGTGACATAAAACCCAGTTTGTTTGCTTTCATGATTCAGGATAACATACAGTCTTAAACAACTTTCCAATTTACTTCTAGTATCAAATTAGCTTAATTCTCTTGCTATCATTTGTTAAAGGAGCAGCAAGGGATTACTGGTAGTTAGCTGATCACATCAGATGAGCAAATGACAAGAGGTATATATGTGCGTCCACCAATCAGTAGTTAGCTCCCAGTAGTGCATCACTGCTCCTGAGCCTACCTAGGTATGTTTTTCAACAAAGGATATAAAGAGAATGAAAAATATTAGGTAACAGAAGTATATTGAAAAAAAATTATAACGTTGCATGCTTTATCTGAATCATTAAAGGACCAGTCAACACAGTAGATTTGCATAATCAACAAATGCAAGATAACAAGACAATGCAATAGTACTTAGTCTGAACTTCAAATGAGTAGTAGATTTTTTTCTGACAATTTGAAAAGTTATGTCCACTCCCCCTGTACCATGTGACAGCCATCAGCCATTCACTAATGCATACACGTACCATGTGACAGCCATCAGCCATTCACAAATGCATACACACTTATTCTTGCACGTGCTCAGTAGGAGCTGGTGACTCAAAAAGTTTAAATATAAAAAAACTGTGCATATTTTGTTAATGGAAATAAATTGGAAAGTTGTTTAAAATAGCATGCTCTATCTGAATAATGAAAGTTTAATTTTGATTGAGTGTACCTTTAAAGTTTAATTTTTACTTTACTGTCACTATATCTTCTCCAAAAAGCACAGAACATATAAAACATTGACTAAATTGCAACTGTGTGGTGGTTAACAAGTGTTAGAAGTAGAAATGCTATAATAATGATTATGTGAACTTTGCACCTCCCAGAAACACCTAGAAATGGTTCACCCAAACTTTTGTATATGGAGCGGTGGTTGGCAATGTTAGGATTGTCTGGGGGCCACATTACATTATACTAACACTTCTTCCAAAATCCCCACCTCCCATCTTTCTATAACTGTTGATAATTGCATAATTACCCCAATCCTGCACACCCGATGTCTTGGGGTCACACGTGACTCAGATCTTTCTTTCACTCCTTATGCTGTTTCCCCCTTAACAACATCTCCAAAAGTTGTCACTTCCTTAGACAAGACACAGCTAAGATATTAATCGACTTTTTCATAATTTCCCGCCTTGACTGTTCCAACTCCATCCTCTCTGGTTTCCCTAGTTGCCGTCTATCTCCTTTATAATTTATAATGGGAGACACCAGAACGGGAGACATCCACCAGGACAAAGACTGTCTGACTGATGGGTCTAAGTGCACTAACTGAGACAGGATGGAGTGGTTTCCATTCCATTGCCTCAGCATACAAGTTGGAGAGGCCGCAAATGAAACCTTGCAAACAGCATGGCGTCTGACACTGCCACCTTGAGACCCAAAACCTCCAAACACTGAGCTACAGAAGGATGAGAAAGTGACTGACGTTTCCGACAGACTGACTGAAACTTGAGCTTGCGTTGGTATGTCAGAAATAGCTTCATAACTACTGAGTCTATGGTGACTCCCAGAATGCACACTCTCATTCGAGGAGTGAGAGAACTCTTGGCCACATTGACCTTCCAGCCATGACTGCGAAGAAACCAGAGCAGTCTCTCTGTGTGCGCTGTTGCTAAAGGTAAAGATGGAGCCTGAACCAACGTATTGTCCAGGTAAGGAGCCACTTGTACCCCTTGAACCCGGATCACTGAAAGAAGAGCTACAAACTGATAGTGTCTGTTTAGAAAAGAAAAACATAGAATGTGATGTTCCCCTTGAGCACAACCTATAAATTGTACACAAATTGTTGCATGTGTAAAACACACATCAGATAGGAAGCTTAAGGGGTACCAATGTCAGGTCGTATGTTGAGGTCAATAGTACTAACCTAGTACTTACGTAGCATGGGGGATATGGGAAATCTGGGTACTTACCTATATCAAGATCCCACTCCACTGCTCTTTCCCCTAAGCTGCTACAACTCCAAGGTGCAGTGGAAGTCCATCCTGTACTTTAACTTACATTATAAGATATTGCTGAAAGCGTACATCTTCCTGGACAAACAGGAGGCTATGGAACTACCCACGACACACATTGTTTGCTTGTGACCAAAACTCCAGAGAGGAGATTTAAATTACACTGCCAGTACTCTCCTACTTTTCCCAAAACATTGAGGGAAGAATTGGATTTAAATGATTTTTAAAAATCCCGAAACCTATATCCTTGCCCTCTCCATGACAATGCAAAGAACTACTGGGAGACAAAGGGAAGGGATACCCAAATCTCTAATGTAGGGTGTCTTTGCCTCCTCCTGGTGGCCAGCTGATGTAATCCCAAGAGTAAGGTCTCATGGATCTCACCACCATTAGACAGAAATAATGCATTCTTAAATTAAGCCATCATTATAAGATATAACAACAGATAACATTTTTGCAAAATTGCTGCCATATAATGTGCACACCCCTGAGCTTAGGTCACTGCTCTTCAACAGAAGAGACAAAGAGAACAAAGCAAATTGTATAACAGAAGTCAATTAAAAAGTTGTTTAAAAATGGTATGCTATATCTGGCTCATAAAAAAATTGGGTTTCATGTCCCTTTAAGATATAATACTTCATTTATCTACAGCTCGCACAGTAGATAGAGCAATAGTTATCTCAAGAGAGAAATCATTCAAATTTAAGATCAGAGGAAACGCAAACAGAATATCACTGGTTAGCCCTCAAGTTGACCCTACAGCTGCTTCAGCAGAACAGTTTGTAGAGTGGATGGGAATTTGGCCAATATAAAGAAATAACATTATTAAACATAGCTTAATGTGCCTAAAGAAATGTCAGTTTAGAACAGAATATTTAGAACAGTGATTCTTAAAACTGGCGTCACTTCTCAGTTGAGGATCTCCCCAGTGGTGTTTCTAGGGGGTGTTGCTAAGTACCCACATTCATTATTTTAGATATCCCAATAACCACACAAAATAAAAAACCTAACTTTTTTATTTTACTTTCACCCTGGTTAAAGCTATGAACATCTTTAAAGGGACAGTCTAGTCAAAATTAAACTTTCATGATTCAGATAGGGCATGCAATTTTAAACAACTTTCCAATTTATTTTTATCATCAAATTTTCTTTGCTCATTTGGTATTCTTTGTGGAAAGCTACACCTAGGTAGGCTCATATGCTCATTTCTAAGGCGATGAACTGCCTCTTATCTAAGTGCATTTTAACAGTTTTTGACAGTTCTACTGGTAGTTCATGTGTGTCATAAAGATAACATTGTGCTCATTGCAGTGGAGTTATTTAAGAGTCAGCACTAATTGGCTAAAATGGAAGTCTGTCAAAAGAATTGAGATAAGGTGGTAGTCTGCAGAGGCTTAGATACAAGGTGATCGCAGAGGTAAAAAGTGTATTAATATAACAGTGTTGGTTATGCAAAACTGGGGAAAGGGTAATAAAGGGATTATCTATCTTTTTAAACAATATAAATTCTAGCGTAGACTGTGGGAACACTTACATTTTGTTGGGCACTTAGTATGAGTTAGTGCTGAACAGGCAGGCGGCAAGCGAACCCTACAGCAGATTAAAATGGTAAAAAAAATTTTTTTGCATAATTGGTTTTAATTGTTATGTTTTGTTAACCATTTTAATAAAAAAAAATCTGACTTTATTTCCAGGAGATGTTACACAAATTCTTTGAGCTTAATCGCATCAAAACAGCGCTATCAAGCTGCTAGAGGTGAGAGCTGATCACCCTGTAAGCTTTCAGCACTATCAAGCTGCTAGAGGTGAGATCTTACAAGCTGGCAGTGCTATTAAGCTGCTAGAGGGGAGAGCTGAACACCCTGTAAGTTTGCAGCACTATCAAGCTGCTGGAGGTGAGAGCTGAACTCCCTGTAAGCTTGCAACATTATCAAGCTGCTGGAAGTGAGAGCTTACAAACTTGCAGTGCTGTCAAGCTGCTAGAAGTGAAAGCGGAACACCCTGCAAGCTTGCAGTGCTATCAAGCTGCTGGAGGTGAGAGCTGAACACCTGTAAACTTGCTGAACACCCAGGTAATCACAGAGGTGAAAAGTGTATTAATAAAACAGTGTTGGATATACAAAACTATAAAGGGATTAGCTATCATTTTAAACAATACATTTTTTGGAGTAGACTGTCCCTTTAAGGTTAACTCATAGTGGGGTAGACTGGGAAGAAGAAGATTATCATGCAGTAAGGGTGTGGTGTGGTTAAGATTAACCCCTTCACTACTGGGAATTTCAAATAAAAACTTTCCCAAAGTACCAGATCATTTTTAGCATTTTTACTGATTGGTGGACAAATTCACCCACCAATAAACAAAAGCTGTCCAGGGTACTGAACAAAAAAAAAGCTTAGATGCCTTCTTTTTCAAATAAAGATAGCAAGAGAACAAAGAAAATTTGATAATAGGAGTAAATTAGAAAGTTTCTTAAAATTGCATGCTCTATCTGAATCACAAAAGAAAAAAAAATTGGGTTCAATGTCCCTTTAAGCATGTAATTTTAAGACTAGCAACCCTGCACTTCTTTGGGCCAGATTATGAGTAGAGCTCTAAATATCGCTTTCAAGAAAGTGATATTTGCGCTCCACTGTGTAATACCAGCGCACAATAATGTGCGCTTGCATTACAAGTTAATCTATTGTTAATTTTAGTTGATCTCTGGTTAATTTTATAAGTGCTAATTGCTATTGCGAGCTCGCGGTAGCAATAACCAGCCACTTGTAATAGCTAATTTATTATTGTGTGCCCGCAAACGTGCAAATTTACGCACGATAATTTAGTGCTCTACTTGTAATCTAGCCCTAAGTGTTTAAACAGCAGAGCACTAATCCAATCAGCATTGTATGTTTAACTCTACTGTTAAACACAGAGCAGTGCGGGGTCACTAGTCTTAAAATGATATGCTCAAACAAATTATAGCATGTCATTTTTTGACTATTATGGTAAGGAAATAGGTTGCAGTGTGTAGCGGGTTTCATGGGGGGGGGGGTTAAAAAAGCGCTGAATAGTGATGGTGTTAAAGGCTATAGCTTTAAATTTGTGCAATAAAATGCTTATCAGCTGTTTAACTTCAGGCCACAAGTTTTGAAGAAAGCCTAAGTTGTAGAATTTGCTTTTGGCCTCTTTATGGAGTAGGGACAAGCACAATGTTTACACAAAGCAAAAGGTGTTTAATATATTTATAATAAATCCTGTAAAGGGTTTTTTTGGCTCCCAATTAAATTTCTGACAGTCACAAATAGTCATAAAAAGTCTGTGAGTAGTTTTCTTTCCAGCACAATTTTGTGTACCACTAACTGTAGTTGTTACAACTGGGCTATGGTTATTTAAAGTAACACAGTTGCAAAGTGGTTAAACACATAATTTAAGTTTGCTCTGGACTGTCAACACACTGGTGATCCTGAGTTGAGCATGGCCAGAGATCAGCAGCTATACACATTTGCCCACCTTGATTTGCTCAGCAGCTGAACTGAAGTGCACCCCTGGACTGCAGCAGATTTTCACTATTTGTTTAACTCTTTAGCTGCTGAGCTATTTCCACCCCTGTGCTGAGCTGCTTTGGAGTTTTTAGATGCGGCTCACATTTAAAACCTACTGCAGGGTATTTTCAACATATATTACATGTTTGTTTGTTTCTCAGCAGACCCAGCAGATTTAAACTATACCATTATTCAATGTATATATCATGGTATGTGAGAAACCTGTAATAAAAAGTGTGAAAAAACACATTTTTTATTTACAATATGAATAAACAAGGTTTCCCCCCAGTAAACTTTATAGTGAAATGTAGCTTTATATCAAAGAGGATCTTCTGAGCTTTAAAGGGATAGTCTTGTCAAAATTAATGATTCGGATAAAGCATGCAATTTTAAGCAGCTTTCTAATTTAATCCTATTATCAATTTTTCTTCGTTCTCTTGGTATCTTTATTTCATTGTAAGCTTAGGAGCCGGCCCATTTTGGTTCAGCACCTGGGTAGCGCTTGCTGATTGGTGGCTACGTTTAAACACCAATCAGAAAGTTCTACCCAGGTGCTAAACCAAAAATGGGCAAGCTCCTAAGCTTACATTCTTGCTTTTTCAAATAAAGATACCAAAAGAACAAAGAAAATTTGTTAATAGGAGTAAATTAGAAAGCTGCTTAAAATTGCATGCTTTATCTGAATAATGAAAGTTTAATTTTGACTATACTATTCCTTTAATACAAGGTGTCTTGGTGAGGCATTTTTGATTTGCTAAGTGCCTAGAGACCACATCATTTAAAAAAAATGTGTGTTTTAAAATGTGTGCTTATACCCCAAAGACACATATGCCGTTTCAAGACTTCAGCTATAAAGCTTGCCTTGCCAAGACAGTAAATGCAGCATTAGTTGCATTAATTCAAACAATCTGTGTTACAAATAAAGCTGTTTGGATATCTTATAGCTTCCCCAGAAATTAGTTCTAAACATTTGCAATACCAGTCCGCAGTAGTAGCATCTACACACGCAACAGTGACTGCATAAATACAGCAAGCTGAATGGATCATCTGTGAAAGCCTTCAAGCTTTCTATCCGAGGGATCCTTAAAAGAGGTGCTATACTCCAAAGGAATAGTAGTTTGCCTGGCAAGAGTAGATATAGCTGCAGCCATCTTAGTTAGAATAATTTCCTGTACTTCTGTATTTGCAGAAGAAAGGGGGAACATAGCAGATGGGATAAAAAGAACACTTTGCTAATTCCATTACTTAGAAATTAGATCAGAAACTGAATCACGCAAGGAAAAAGTTGATGGCTTTTGGAGCCTGCCTTAAAGAAAATGTCATTTTTTTAAACTGGTAGCTTGTCTGTAGCAGGAAAATCCAAAGCAATTAAAACCTCCCATAATAGAGCATGAATATGATCAAGCCTGAAATTAAAGGACACATAGTTTCAGAAGATCTCTCCTCATAAGAGTAATTTTCAGATTCATAAGTACCCCTTTTATCTATGGGTAATTAAAGGTTTACTCAAAAAAAGTCTCTCCTTTAATTTGTTCCCAATGATCCACTTAACCTGCTGGAGTGTATAAAATTGTTTACAAGTAGATCCTTTACCCATATATTGTCATTTGAAATAGTTGAATTAGCCTGTGGTAATAGCGCTTCCTCCAATCCCGCTACAGTATATCAGTAACAGAAACATGCTCTACAAATCGCATGCACAGTCATCTTTATGAAATTATGACCTATCGCATGCGCACTTAACCGACGCTGGCATGTCCACCTTTTTTGTTTGTCACAAGGTGCGCACCCAGTACATCATAATAGCGATGCTGTTTAGAGCAGCGTGCATTTGTTTCAATATTTAGGTTATATGAGGGGTCATAAATACCCTATGCGTATGTGTAAGTCATGGAAGGGGACAAACTACGCATGCAGGGCTCCATGATTGTTCTACCCAGGTAGAACATTATTGTTGGGCTTGCATAATGAGCCTCCTATGAGTTTGGCAACAATACTACTTTGGAATAGAAATTACATGGAAACGGTAAAAAACATTTAATAGGTGTTAATTGCAGACTGGATTTTTATTATATAATGTTTTTAATTATTCAAAAAAAAAATTCTGGGTTTCCTATCCCTTTAAGGACCAGGGCTATTTTTACATTTTTGTGGTGCTTGTGTTTATCTGTAATTTTCCTCTTACTCATTTACTGTGCCCACACAATCAAGAATGGTTGGATTTAAAAATCATGAACTGGATATGTATCTCCTTGAAAAAGCTAACAGTAGCTAGTGAAACGTACGTTGGAGTCTTTAAGCAGTGTTCAACAGGGAAAGGTGTTTTTTTAAAGTACAGCAAGACTACAGATACAGGGTGGAGCTTCATGCGGTTTGAAGTAACGGACTATCACATGCTCAGTATTTTTGTATGCTTGTACCTATAGCCCTTAGTTATTTGTTTTTAACCCCTTAGTGACCAGACTATTTTTAAATTTTCTTACCCTTAAAGGTTTATAAATCTTTGTACACTGCCATTTAAAAAAAAAATGTATTACAAACCTGAATATATATTCTTTAAATCCACTTACTTTTTTGTACAAACAAAGCTTCTTAATCTTTAAAATGAATATATTTTTATCCAAAAATCTGCTGCAACGACAGCCCATGTTTTTAACTATACAAAAAAGAATCTGAGTTTCCTATCCCTTTAAGAACCAGAGCTATTTTAACATTTTTGTGGTGTTTGTGTTTAGCTGTGGCCGGACGTGAATGGTCGTGAAGGGGGCGTGGCCAGGCGCAGTCACGCAATAGAGGGGAGAGAGATAGAGAGGAGAGAGGGGGGAGAGAGAGGGGGAGAGAGAGGGGAGAGAGAGAGAGGAGAGAGAGAGAGAGAGAGAGAGAGAGAGGGAGAGAGAGAGGAGGGGAGAGAGAAAGGGGGGGGAGAGAGGGGGGGAGAGAGAGGGAGGGAGAGAGAGAGGGGGGGAGAGAGAGGGGGAGAGAGGGGGGAGAGAGCGCAAAAGAGAGGGGGGAGAGAGAGCGCAAAAGAGAGGGAGGAGAGAGCGCAAAAGAGAGGGGGAGAGAGAGGGCAAAAGAGAGGAGGGAAGAGAGAGCATAAAAGAGGGGGGAGAGAGCGCAAAAGAGAGGGGGGAAGAGTGCAAAAGAGAGGGGGGGAAGAGCGCAAAAGAGAGGGGGGAGAGAGAGAGTGCAACAGAGAGGGGTGGAGAGAGAGCGCAAAAGAGAGGGGGGAGAGAGAGCGCAAAAGAGAGGGGGAGAGAGAGCGCAAAAGAGAGGGAGGGGAGAAAGCGCAAAAGAGAGGGGAGAAAGCGCAAAAGAGAGGGGGAGAGAGCGCAAAAGAGAGGGGGAGTGAGGGGGAAAAAGAGAGCGCAAAAGAGAGGGGGAGAGAGAGAGCGCAAAAGACAGGGGGAGAGAGGGGGGGGGGAGAGAGGGGGAGAGGGGGGAGAGAGAGAGCAAAAGGGGGGAGAGAGAGAGCACAAAAGAGAGGGGGAGAGATCGCAAATAAGAGAGGGGAGAGAGCGCGCAAAAGAGAGGGGGGAAGAGAGAGCATATGAAGAGGGGGGGAAGAGCGCAAAGAGAGGGCGGGAGAGAGAGCGCAAAAGGGGGGGAGAGAGCGCAACAGAGAGGGGTGGAGAGAGAGCGCAAAAGAGAGGGGGGGAGAGAGAGCGCAAAAGAGAGAGGGGGAGAGAGAGCACAAAAGAAAGGAGGGAGAGACAGCGCAAAAGAGAGGGGAGAGAGCGCAAAAGAGAGGGGGAGGGAGAGAGCGCAAAAGAGAGGGGGAAAGAGAGAGCGCAAAAGAGATGGGGAGAGAGAGAGTTCAAAAGAGAGGGGGGAGAGAGAGAACGCAAAAGAGAGGAGGAGAAAGAGAGCGCAAAAGAGAGGGGGGAGAGAGAGCTCAAAAGAGAGGGGGAGAGAAAGAGCAGATGAGGGGAGATAAAGAGAGGGAGAGAGACAGCAAAAGAGAGGGGGGGAGAGCGCAAAAGAGAGGGGGGAGAGAGAGCGCAAAAGAGAGGGGGAGAGAGAGCACAAAAGAGGGGGGAGAGAAAGAGAGTGCAAAAGAGAAGGGGAGAGCGCAAAAGAGAAGGGGAAAGAGCGCAAAAGAGAGGGGGAGAGAGCACAAAAGAGAGGGGGAGAGAGCACAAAAGAGAGGGGGGAGAGAGCGCAAAAGAGAGGGGAGAGAGCACACAAAAGAGAGGGGGAGAGAGAGAGAGCGCGAAAGAGAGGGGGGAGAGAGAGCGCAAAAGAGAAGGGAGAGAGAGAGGGGGGGGAGAGAGCGTAAAATAGAGGGGGAGAGAGAGAGTGCAAAGAGAGGGGGGAGAGAGAGAGTGCAAAAGAGAGGGGGAGAGAGAGCGCAAAAGAGAGGGGGAGAGAGAGAGCAAAAGAGAGGGGGAGAGAGAGAGCAAAAGAGAAGGGGGAGGGAGAGAGAGAGAGCAAAAGAGAGGGGGAGGGAGAGAGCACAAGGGGTGGGACCACTGTACTGCAAAAAATGGCCCATGTGAACGGGCTATAGGACTAGTATCATATAATTTGCTATAAAAAAAGTTATAAAATATGATGAAAAAAGGGAAAAAAACACACTTTTTCTAACTTTGACCCCCAAAATCTGTAACACATCTAGAACCACCAAAAAAACACCTATGCCAAATAGTTTCTAAATTTTGTCCTGAGTTTAGAAATACCCAATGTTTACACGTTCTTTGCTTTTTTTGCAAGTAATAGGGCAATAAGTACAAGTAGCCCTTTGCTATTTTCAAACCATTTTTTTTCATAATTAGCTATAGTTACATTGGAACACTGATATCTGTCAGGAATCCCTGAATAACCCTTAACATGTATATATATATTTTTTTTAGTAGACAACCCAAAGTTTTGATCTAGGCCCATTTTGGTATATTTCATACCACCATTTCACCACCAAATGTGATCAAATAAAAAAATAGTTATGGCACAAATGGTTATAAATGCTTCTCTGGGATCCCCTTTGTTTAGAAATAGCAGATATATATGGCTTGGGGTTACTTTTTGGTAATTATAAGGCCGCTAAATGCCGCTGCGCACCACACTTGTATTATGTCCAGCAGTTAAGGGGTTAATTAGGTAGCTTGTAGGGTTAATTTTAGCTTTAGTGTAGAGATCAGACTCCCACCTGACACACACCCCCCTGATCCCTCCCTGACCCCCTCAAACAGCTCTCTTCCCTCCCCCACCTCACAATTGTCACCGCCATCTTAAGTACTGGCAGAAAGTCTTCCAGTACTAAAATAAAAAAGCATTTATTTTTTTAATTTAATTTTTTTACATTTTTATATTGATTCTGCAGTGTTGGATCCCCCCTTAGCCCCCAACCTCCCTGATCCCCCGATGCAGCTCCCTAATCCACCCCCCTCTACCTATTCGACACCATCTTGAGTACTGGCAGCTGTCTGCCAGTACCCAGTTTGCCAAAAAAAAAATGTTTTTTTATTTAGAATAAAATATTCTCTTCTCTATAGTGTAGCTGCCCCCCTTCAATACCCTACCCCCCTCCCAGATCCCTTGTCCAACATTTATTCCCCCCTCCCTCTCCCTCCTTCCCTTACATTTTCATTACATTAATTTAAATTTGGCGCACGCGTCCTCGCATGCACTTCAGTGTGACAGGATCCAGAACTTACCAACGATGGGCCGCCCAACCCCGCCCTGCTATGGCTTCCACCCACCAATGATCGGCACCATCAATGGACGATGCAGAGAGGGCCACAGAGTGGCTCTCTCTGCATCGGTGGCTAAAAAAAGAGTAATGCAGGATGCCTCAATATTGATGCACTGCAATACCCTGAAAGTGCCTGGAAGTGATCCCGATCGCTTCCAGCGCTTGAAACCCCAGAGGACATGCCTGACACGTCCTTGGTCGTTAAGGGGTTAATCAACTGTATAGTTGCAATCAGCATTTGTGACTGTTTGTATCCAGTTTGCTTTGGGTCTACATGCTAGAGCGTATGATCTAGAGCTGTTGAAACTCTAACAAATGTGAGTATTTTGAGTCTGTCCATTTGGGGATTTAATATTTTACACGTTTCACGCTATGATGTGTTTCTTTCTTTGCCTTTGAGGAAAATCACATGAACTCTCGGTATTTGTGGGACTGTTACTATTTCCATTAAAGTACTCATTTACTTTGGATATATTCCTGTATATTGGTCTGTATCATTATTATTTGTTTGTGCTTTTTTTTGCACATTTTATTTTGTGTTTAAGTATATTTTTGTGTGTGTACCACATTATTGTAATTTTTACATTTATCAACAATTAATGGCAGAGTTGAATATATTCCTTACATTTTGGAGTTCAGAAAAACCTTCCTGGGTGCAGCCATGGTGGGCCATAGACCCTTAACTTTCTGAAATAAGGGCAGTGCAGCATAAGCCTGTCTAGAATCAAGACACAGATACGAGGTACACCCCTGTAGGGACACACACCTGAAGATCTTTACAAAGCAAACACAAGGGGTTAAATTATCAGTGGATCTCCTTTCCAAAAGATCAGCTGATGGTTCAGAGACTTGAGCTGCCCCAACTTGCTAAATAGTAAAATGCAGAGTAATAGTAAGGATAGTATCTTAAATATAAGTGTCTCACCACCTCCACCCGCCCTGAGAGCTTTTCCCAACATGCTGAGATGGTTACAGGAATAGAAACAGGCAGGAAGGTGCACTAAAAAGCACATTAAAAAGGTTAAAGGGATAGTCTAGTCCAAAAAAACCTTTCATGATTCAGATAGAGACGGTCATTTTAAACAATTTTCCAATTTACTTTTATCACCAATTTTGCTTTGTTCTCTTGATATTCTTAGTTGAAAGCTAAACCTAGGAGGTTCATATGCAAATTTCTAAATCCTTGAAGGCCGCCTTCTTCTCTCAGGGCATTTTGACAGTTTTTCACCACTAGAGGGTGTTAGTTCATGTGGAGTTCACGTGAGCCAGCTCTGATTGGCTAAAATGCAAGTCTGTCAAAGGAACTGAAATAAGGGGGCAGTTTGCAGAGGCTTAGATACAAGGTGATCACAGAGGTAAAAAGTGTATTTATATAACTGTGTTGGTTGTGCAAAACTAGGGAATGGGTAATAAAGGGATTATCTATCTTTTTAAACAATAAAAATTGTGGTGTAGACTGTCCCTTTAACCTGTAGCTCACCCATGCTACCAGTGACCGCTAAAACCAAAACCGGATGGTAAGTCCTATATTTTAGCGCATGTGAATAAATAAGACTGTGTTAAGGTCTCCAGTATCCCCGGAGAGCAATAAAGTTGGTCGCACAAAATTTAAAGAGACAGTATCCAGTAAATTTAACCACAGTTTTAAATTGCCTTAAAACTGCTATAGACATTGTGTGGTGTATAAATATATGTCCCCAGACTATGTAAATCATGTGTACATGTTCATACTAATAGCCGGTGGAATATGAAGGTGCATTGTACTTACCTCTCAGCACCTTCACTAACCATGCTTACCTCAGCTGCTCAAGGGCCCATCTGAGGCAAGATCTCACAAGGAACAACCCAGGGGATTGGTAGATAGGTCTGCTTATCACCTGGCAGGCATGTGACGTTTTCACAATAGGAAAACATTATTTCACTTCCTGGCTATAAACTCCTTTTTAGACACTTTGAGGGGGAAATGGGTCTCAGATAGGTTAGAGAACCCCTATCAATGACAAGTAGATTAGCATCTTACTCCATCTTGGAAGAAAAAAATGACTGAGGAAAAATTTCTTTTATGATTCAGATAGAACATACAATTTTAACCCCTTAATGACCGGACCATTTTTCAATTTTCTTACCCTTAATGACAATGGCTATTTTTACATTTCTGCAGTGTTTGTGTTTAGCTGTAATTTCCCTCTTACTCATTTACTGTACCCACACATATTATATACCGTTTTTCTCGCCATTAAATGGACTTTCTAAAGATACCATTATTTTCATCATGTCTTATTACACACTTTTTCTAACTTTGACCCCCAAAATATGTTACACATCTACAATCACCAAAAAACACCCATGCTAAATAGTTCTAAATTTTGTCCTGAGTTTAGAAATACCCAATGTTTACATGTTCTTTGCTTTTTTTGCAATTTATGGGGCAATAAATACAAGTAGCACTTCGCTATTTCCAAACCACTTTTTTTCAAAATTAGCGCTAGTTACATTGGAACCCTGATATCTGTCGGGAATACCTGAATATCCCTTGACATGTATATATTTTTTTTTAGAAGACAACCCAAAGTATTGATCTAGGCCCATTTTGGTATATTTCATGCCACCATTTCACCGCCAAATGCGATCAAATAAAAAAAACGTCACTTTTTCACAAAATTTGTCACAAACTTTAGGTTTCCCACTGAAATTATTTACAAACAGCTTCTGCAATTATGGCACAAATGGTTGTAAATGCTTCTCTGGGATCCCCTTTTTTCAGAAATAGCAGACTTATATGGCTTTTGGGTTGCTTTTTGGTAATTAGAAGGCCGCTAAATGCCGCTGCGCACCACACGTGTTTTATGCCCAGGAGTGAAGGGGTTAATTAGGGAGCTTGTAGGGAGCTTGTAGGGTTAATTTTAGCTTTAGTGTAGTGTAGTAGACAACCCCAAGTATTGATCTAGGCCCATCTTGGTATATTTTATGCCACCATTTCACCGCCAAATGCGAGCAAATAAAAAAAAACTTAACATTTTTCACAATTTTAGGTTTCTCACTGAAATTATTTACAAACAGCTTGTGCAATTATGGCAGAAATTGTTGTAAAAGCTTCTCTGGGATCCCCTTTGTTCAGAAATAGCAGACTTATATGGCTTTGGCGTTGCTTTTTGGTAATTAGAAGGCCGCTAAATGCTGCTGCGCACCACACGTTAATTATGCCCTACAGTGAAGGGGTTAAATTAGGTAGCTTGTAGGGAGCTTGCAGGGTTAATTTTAGAGATCAGCCTCCCACCTGACACATCCCACCCCCTGATCCCTCCCAAACAGCTCTCTTCCCTCCCCCACCCCACAATTGTTCCCGCCATCTTAAGTACTGGCAGAAAGTCTGCCAGTACTAAATAAAAGAGTTTTTTTTTTTTTTTTTTAAATAAAAATAATAAAGTATTTTAGCTGTGATGGACCCCTGCCTTAGCACCAACCTCCCTGATCCCCCCTCCAGCTCTCTAACCCTCTCCCCTACCTAATTACCACCATCTTGTGTACTGGCAGCTGTCTGCCAGTACCCAGTTTGGCCCCAAAAACCCCCCAAAAAGTTTTTTTATTTTATTTTTACTTAAAAAACTATTTCTGTAGTGTAGCTACCCCCACCCCCTCCCAGATCCTTTTATATTTTAAAAAAAAAAAAATCCCCTTTTTTCCCCCTTTCTGCCCTCATTCATTGGTGTCAGTGTGGCTAATGGGTGCACGTGCACGCGCGCGCACATGCATGCTCACGTGCACACATGCGCATCGTGCACGCGCATGCGCGCCCTCACACCCGGCACTATCGCTACCGGTGCAGAGAGGGCCACAGAGTGGCTCTCTCTGCATCGTAGGCTTGTAAAGTGGTATTGCAGGATGCCTCCATATCGAGGCATCACTGCAATACCCTCAGAGCTGCTGGAAGCATTTGTGATCGCTTCCAGCACTCTGTTAGACAACTGATGTACCAGGTACGTCCATTGTCATTAACTGCTTGTTAATGCATGACGTACCTGGTACGTCAGTTGTCATTAAGGGGTTAAACAACTTTCCAATTTATTTCTATTATCAAATTTTCTTCATTCTCTTGTTATCCATTGCTGAAGGGACATCATTGCACTACTGACAGGAAGCTGACAATATCTATTTAGCCAATCACAAGAGACAAATGTGTGCAGGCACCAATTAGCAGCAGCTCCCACTAGTGTATGATATGTGTGTATTCATTTTTTATCAAGGGATACTAAGAGAACGAAGCACATTTGAAAATAGAAGTGAATATAAAAGTGTCTTAAAATTACCTGCTCTATAGGAAGCATGCAAGTTTAATTTTGACTATCCTATCCCTTTTAATCACTACATTTTAGGACTCATACTGTCAAGCAGAAATTAGCTTCTATTAGTGTCCTTCAGTACAGATAAAGAAAACTATTTATAAAAATCCTTTGCCAAAACCATCTGCGGAATTCAAAAATCGTGCTGCATTCTGTGTACGTTTTGTGTTTAGTCAGTAGAACTAGTACATTACATCTTTTAATCATACTGCTGTCCTTTCACTGACCCTTACATTTTGTAAGGAAACACATACTGTGGTTCTTTTCCATGTGGTACTTTTTTTTTTTTTTTTAAAGAAACTTGTAAAACACAGCAAGGTTGCAAGAAGCAATGCTTAGGAAAATGTATTAAAATAGTCAATGGGGCCGATTTATCAATGTCTGGCGGACATGATACGCTGTAGCGTAATCATGTCCGCCAGACATCGCATATGCTGTCGGCATTTAACATTGCACAAGCAGTTCTGGTGAACTGCTTGTGCAATGCCGCCCCCTGCAGATTCGCGGCCAATCGGCCGCTAGCAGGGGATGTCAATCAACCCAATCGTATGCGATCGGGCGGATTGATGTCCGCAGCAGGGATAGACACAGACAAAGGCTGTGGCGGACATTTTCCAAAGTACAGACCTTAGAGAAGGACACCAAGGTACATTTGAAATTAAAAACATTGTTTTATAGGGCTTGGTGTTATTATACTGATGCAGATACCACTGATCCTATAACCAGCCCTCCTCTGGCTATACCCATGAGCCAGTGTCACTACTGTGTCATTATATAGTGCTGGGTGTTATTATACTGATGCAGATACCACTGATCCTATAACCAGCCCTCTGGCTATACCCATGTGCCAGTGTCACTACTGTGTCATTATATAGTGCTGGGTGTTATTATACTGATGCAGATACCACTGATCCTATAACCAGCCCTCTGGCTATACCCATGTGCCAGTGTCACTACTGTGTCATTATATAGTGCTGGGTGTTATTATACTGATGCAGATACCACTGATTATATAACCAGCCCTCTGGCTATACCCATGAGCCAGTGTCACTACTGTGTCATTATATAGTGCTGGGTGTTATTATACTGATGCAGATACCACTGATCCTATAACCAGCCCTCCTCTGGCTATATCCATGTGCCAGTGTCACTACTGTGTCATTATATAGTGCTGGGTGTTATTATACTGATGCAGATACCACTGATCCTATAACCAGCCCTCCTCTGGCTATATCCATGTGCCAGTGTCACTACTGTGTCATTATATAGTGCTGGGTGTTATTATACTGATGCAGATACCACTGATCCTATAACCAGCCCTCCTCTGGCTATACCCATGAGCCAGTGTCACTACTGTGTCATTATACAGTGCTGGGTGTTATTATACTGATGCAGATACCACTGATCCCATAACCAGCCCTCCTCTGGCTATACCCATGTGCCAGTGTCACTACTGTGTCACTATATAGTGCTGGGTGTTATTATACTGATGCAGATACCACTGATTATATAACCAGCCCTCCTCCGGTTATACCCATGTGCCAGTGTCACTACTGTGTCATTATATAGTGCTGGGTGTTATTATACTGATGCAGATACCACTGATCCTATAACCAGCCCTCTGGCTATATCCATGTGCCAGTGTCACTACTGTGTCATTATATAGTGCTGCTGAGTGTTGTTATACTGATGCAGATACCACTGATCCTATAACCAGCCCTCTGGCTATATCCATGTGCCAGTGTCACTACTGTGTCATTATATAGTGCTGGGTATTATTATACTGATGCAGATACCACTGATTATATAACCAGCCCTCCTCTGGCTATACCCATGTGCCAGTGTCACTACTGTGTCACTATATAGTGCTGGGTGTTATACTGATGCAGATACCACTGACCCTATAACCAGCCCTTGTCTGGCTATACGCATGTGCCAGTGTCACTACTGTGTCATTATATAGTGCTGGGTGTTATTATACTGATGCAGATACCACTGATTATATAACCAGCCCTCCTCTGGCTATACCCATGTGTCAGTGTCACTACTGTGTCACTATATAGTGCTGGGTGTTATACTGATGCAGATACCACTGACCCTATAACCAGCCCTTGTCTGGCTATACGCATGTGCCAGTGTCACTACTGTGTCTTTGTATAGAGCTGGGTGTTATTATACAGAGGCAGAAACACATCCAGTATTTCACTCAGGCTTTATTTATTCCATAACTTATCACCCAATATCACTAGCAGTCTCTTGACAAGCCACTAACTTTATTCACACTATTTTTTTTATTCCTATTATTTAATCAGAAAGAAAAGATATACTAAGGTTGTGGTAGACATTGCAAGGGCTAATCACAGACACCAATGTCTGTGTACGGACACCTTGCCTATCCCTGGTCCGCAACCTTAGAGGAGGCGTACAAGTTAAGAAGCAGCGGTCTTAAGAACTCTGCTTCTTAACTTCTGTTTCCGGCGAGCCTGATGCTCCGTGTTTCTGGCGAGTTACAGGCTCGCCAGAAAAAGCAGTCATGAAGCAGCGGTCACAAAGACCGCTGCTCCATAACCTGTCCGCCTGCTCTGAGCAGGCGGACAGACATCGCCGGAAATCAACCTGATCGAGTACGATCGGGTTGATTGACACCCCCTGCTGGTGGCCTATTGGCCGCGAGTCTGCAGGGGGCGGCGTTGCACAAGCAGCTCTTGTGAGCTGCTGGTGCAATGCTGAATACGGCGACCGTATTGCTCACCGTATTCAGCGAGGTCTGTCGGACCTGAGCCGCACTGTCGGATCAGGTCCGACAGACCTTGATAAATAGAGGCCAATATATTTGCCTAAGGTCATGCACAGATGCATCTTTACATTCCTCTTGTGCTATTAGCTTATATTTGTTTAAATATTTGTAAAGAATGGCAAGTCTGCAATTTCATGCAATTGTGTGCTTTTGCTTTCTAGGAACATATTTGCTATTCTTGCACCAATATAATTAACAAAGCATTATGGGCCAGATTACAAGTGGAGCGCAAATTAACGCTTGCGCTCAAGAGTTAACTCCACTTTAAAAACTGGTTGCACTGTTATTAAGAGTGGAAAGTTTTTACGTGTTAACCTGACGAGCGCAAAAATCTGAAGTTAGAATGTAGCATGCGCGTTCAAGTATCCCCCCATAGAAGTCAACAGAGAAAAAAAGTGGGAAAAAACCACCCCACTCTCAAGCAAAAGCGATCACATATTGTCATGTGCACTAACCTGACATGAAAATATGAATATATCACATTCCAATGTCCTTCACATACAAGACTATGTTCTATTTATCCATAAATACATATAATATATATATATATTATATATATATATATATATATATATATATATATATATATATATATATACACAAAACACGGAAGAGAACTGCACTCTCATACCGGACCGGGTACACATCCCATGACCCTGCAACATGCTCAGCCCTGGGTGCCACTGGCACTCACAGGAAGCTGTGCTGTCCCCAGAGCCACAAGCAGTTAACCCCAGACAGGTCTGGGTGCAAGAACCATAGGGAAAATTACAAAACAAATTAATACAACACACAGAGAAAACCCAGCACTCACTTACAAGCTCTCAGCTAAGATTTAAAAGCAAAAATGGAAAGGTTAGTCACCGCATCTGGCCAAATGGGACAAGCTCAGGTACCAGGGCTGAGCATGTTGCAGGGTCATGGGATGTGTACCCGGTCCGGTATGAGAGTGCAGTTCCCTTCCGTGTTTTGTATATGTCTAGGGTGATTACATATTCCTGTGCACCCTTTTTTTGTTTTCAGTTTGTTTGGATTTGAAAGCTTGCATTGTGTGGCTGTTTTAGGGTCTCAGGTATTGGAGAGGACCTTGACGTCCGCACTGTTGGGCACTATACGCCAGCAGACCCACTCGTTAGCAGTTAATTTCTGCTACTCCTATACCACATTCATTTACTATTTATTTTCAAGTAAGTGTTTTTTCATATGGTACTATCACTCGTTTGCTCAATGCTTTCTATTCACATAACGCCCACATCATAGCTCCATCTCAGCTATATATAACACATAATTTTTTATTTTACATCTATGCATTGATTGTCTGTCAATACTTGTTTTAAAAATCACGTTCACTAATTAGATATATATATATTTTATATTAATTATATATATTTTATTAATTATATATATTTTATAAAAAATTTATTTTAACGTATCTATTGGCATTTTTTTAAAATTAGGATTAAATATTTGTTTTGAAATATTTTTGATTATTTACACTATATTAGCTCATAATAAAACGGAATACCCAGTCTGTCCACGCTCTGTCCAATCATACGGAGTGGAATCAGAGGGGGAGTCCTACAATACCAATTCAGTCTTTATCCAGACTGTCTGGTTATTTTATTTTAATTGGAATAAAAGATATTCCTGGATAGAAATATCCAGAAAGTTTTACAACGTTGAGCACCGGACCCTGTGATCTAACAGGTGAGCAAATATAGGCACCGTTTGTTACTGTTTAAATCACAGTTTACCCACTTTGGATATATATTTTTTTGTATCTATATCTACATGCAGGGCCGTCTTTAATATTGACTGGACCCTGGGCAAAAACTTTCTTGCCCCCCCCCCCCCCACCCCATGCAATTTTGCTCTCCACCCTAACATCCCAAAAAATAACTAAATCAATTTATTTTATAATTTTTAAAATTATTAGCCCAGCAGCTCATCCACTGCTGGGCTAATCATTTTTAAAAAATGAAATAAATTGCAAAATGTGAAACTGGATGTAAGCAGTACTCATAAGTAAATAAATATATAAATTCCTCCACTGTGGATTCATTTAATATTCTTTTGAATGTGATTCTGGTGTGAGGTTAGCTGGTTAAAGAGATTTAGGGCAGCCAACAGGAGCAAAGCAAGGTAAAGACTGAGGAGGAAGCATGGAGGTGCAGACAAATATAAGTTTACTGACTGGAACAGCAGAACTACTATGGGAAGCTGTAAAATCTGAGACAAAGAGAATACAAAAACTATAACAATAAACCTTACATTAATGTGTGAAGTATCAGCATGACACTATACATCAGCCACAGCAGCACATGTCACTTCTTTGCTACAAACAAGTTCCCTCTCACCCTGCACTAGACAATGCTGCATGGGGAGGGGCGTGTGTGCACTCACTTATTCTTCCCACTGACACCTTTGTACAAAGCACTGTTCCCCTGACAAACTTCAGTTAGTTGATCTTAGGGTCACAGCAGAAAGAGCAGGGCTAAGGGGACCAGCAGACTGGATGCTGTCTGCCCAAGGCTGAATGGATACAGTGTGAGATGAGTCACACAGCCTCAAGACTGAAGAGAGCAGTGTATGCAGCTCCACAGATGCTCAAATCCTCACATGCCTGCCGCTCCAGCTTTCTGCTGCATGCGCCTACAGTCAGCCCTACCCAGAAACAATCCCCACCACCAGAGCAGTTACCTGGTAACATTGGTAACCCCAGTAGGACCTTTTCTGATGCAATGGGAATGGCTGGATGCAGAGTTAGGACTTTGCATTCAGTGCTGCACAGTGCACATCTAAAACAGCACATGGCAATAGCTTGGCATGTCACATGACACCGGCATGGTCTGGCACAGTTTTTTATTTTTATTTTTATTTTTTTTATTGAGGTTCTATTCAAGGCAAACAAATGGTAATTGTCAAGATACACCATGAAGAAAAAGAAGTTGTTACAAGGTAGACTGCTTAAACAAATCAAAATAAAAAAAAAGACATTGCGATTAAATGCCAAAATACAATTTCCAAATAAACAATAATTGCCGTTCAAGCTATACACCCACCATGTAATTTAAGCGGCCACTCTTGGACCACATAGAGATGTAATATACAAAACATAAAGTGCTAGGGGGCCACTCATGGACCCCAGATGAAGAACCTCCTTTTTACTTTTTGGTACTATAATAATATAAATAATCATGAAACTTGAAACAAGAAACAAACCCCCGCCTGTTCTCTCTACAAACAAAACATTAATAACAATATTCCTGCTTTAGGTAACCTTATCATTGATTTGGAGAACCCCTTAAATTATATATATATATATATATATATATAAATACACATATTCAAAAAAATATAAAAAAAAATAGAAGTGATAGAAAGACAAATAGCCAATAGAGGGTATACTATCCCATGTATCTACTCCAATAGAACATGTGATACATTACACATTTACAGTATAAACAGTCTAAACTGTGCACTAGGAGCTGGGAAACTCAGGGGTTTGGGAAAAATACTTTCTCCCCATAGAGGGTTGTAGGTGAAACAATTAAGGCAGACATTTTTACAGCCTAACTGACAAGTGATAAACTACAGCATCAAATAGGCAGCAATATAAAGGTAGTTTAGTCTAAGGTGATTGGGATGTTAAAACAAGGGATAAGTAGTAATAGGCACATAAACAGCATTAACTTTAATATATAACCTACCGTTGAGGATACAGAAAAACTATGGTATATAGTGTTAAAATGTTTAGCAGTTTTGTTACAATACTTCCCTCACTAGTATATAGAAAAGCAGAAAGCAAATCCAGTACTAATACAGTCCAGATTTAAAGGTATACTTTGTACTCTGTCTTGCTTCTCATGAAGACTACTTATATAACGGCAATATATTTTAAGATGATAGTATTGAATCAGGACCAGCCTGTATAGAAGCACTGTCTATTGATTGTAAAGGAAAAGTCCATATAGGGCAACAGAGATACCTCCAATCTTCATCCAGGGAAACAGTGACAAAGGAGGCTAGTATATATCTAGAGGCTGCTAATAAATGGCTAATGACTTATATATGCAGAGGTGAAAGACACAGTTAAAAGGGCTAAAGGCCAAAAACATATCGTCTGCCCAATGTCAAGCAAAGCTGTACATTCTTTATACACATTTTCAACATTTATCAGCTGTGGGGATAAACACGATATACAGCACACAGTTTCATTCCTCTAATATGTGGGCTGCCCTCTCATTATGGTAGATCATCGATCCTCCAGCAATCATTGAGGCTTTCACCAACACTCCGTCTGAGCTTAGCGACAGGTCATACTCCCCTCTTCTTATATATTGTTCGGAGATGGAATGTAGGTGCCGGGGCCCCTTAGCGCCACCTCCTTCCCCTTCAAACAGGCTAGGGTTGGTTTGGGAGAACTGTTGTGCTGTGCGCGGCTTGTCACCATGGAGTGTTTGGTCCAATGCATCCTCTAAGGCAACATGGTGATTGGCAAGTAAGCATTGTATCTCTTTTAAAAAGAATAATGGGATCTCCATTGTAAATAATTAATAGAGAACGCCAGGCAGGGGCAGGATGAATAAACTCAAGGTATGTTGCGTTAGTACTCTCCTAATATTTTACGCTCAGCACTGCGTGCTGCCTAACGACAAGACCCAAATGAGCCTTGCCGGGGGGTTAAATGGAAGGCCTCAACCTTGAAGTGTGCTCCGGGCACTCAAAGTCGTATCCATCTCAATAGTTTAAGGTTCATCTGATGCGGGATCATTTGCGCTTCTAAAATCAGGCTGTGTAACATCCAGATGAGCCATTTGAATTAGTATTTTAGGTAAAGGTGATGAAAAGACTGGAGCAGAATGGTATTGTGCGACCTATCATGGCCGCTTCCCGGAAGTTCCCCCACACAGTTTTTTTTTTAAAAATATAAGCAGAGTACTTTTGACTGTGACAGTATTAGGACTGAATGTGTGTGTTCCCCATGTCACATCAGCAGTCTGGTTGCCCTGGGCAGCTGCCCCTTTTGCCCTGTGTTAAAGACGGTCCTGTCTACATGTGCACATGAGGAACGTCTCTTGCAAGCGCTGTTATTAACACCTCTTCTACTACTACACATCCCTATTCATTCTCACTAAGGAGGAAGTGAGAAACTACTAACAGCAGCATACTTTAGATTTTCTCATAAGGCTACAGCCTTTAAACCACCCTCTTTACTCAGACGCAACTACCTAAAAACAAACCTACACACACACACACACACAGATATATATATATATATATATATATATACTAGGCGATAAGCCTCCCCAGAGGGCAGTCTATGTTTTAAAAAATACAAACCCCCAAGCTAATGTTACAAAAAATAAAAAAAAGATAAACAAAGCTAACCAAAATAAAAAATGTTAAACCTAAACTAATACCACTATAAAAAGAAAAAATCCCCCCAAAATAAACACAACCCCTAATCTAATACTAAACTACCAATAGCCCTTAAAAGGGCCTTTTGTAGGGCATTGATGTAATAAAAAATTACCAATTACCCCCTAGCAGTAAAACCCCCCACCCAACCAACCCCCGAAATAAAAAAACCTAACACTAAAAAAACCTCCCTGCCGCTTTGGACCGCCACCGCTGAGGATCCGTGCACCGGGGAAGCCAGCTCCACACCTCCGCTCCGTGCCGCCTTTGCTCCGGATGAAGACAGAAGATGATGGAGCTGCCTGGAGGAAGACCTTCTCGGCCGGACTTCAGGAACAGTGAGTACCTATTTGGAGGTTTTCCCAAAATGGGGGGATGGTGGTTTAGGGGTTAATTAGGTTTATTGCGATGTGGGGGTTTGTCAGTTTAGGGGTTAATAGTATAATTAGTTGGCGTTGTAGGGTTTGGCGGTTTAAGGGTTAGGTAGTTGTGTTGTGGGGGTTTAAGGGTTAGGTTTTTTTGGTTAATACTTTGTGCAGGAGGTTACGTTTATTTTTTCTCTAATACTTTGTGCAGGTGGTTAAGTTTATTTCTTCTTAATACTTCGTGTGGGCAGGTTTTTTTTTTCTTAATACTTTGTGCGGGCGGTTCGTTTTTTTTACTTTTTTATTTCTTGTGGGCGGTTACGTGTTTTTTTGTTATTTCATGCGGACGGTTGCATGTTTTTTTTTAAGGCTTAGTTTGCCTACGCTGCATCCAGGTGGATTCTTTTGGCTGCGCGCCCAGCCCACATTCTTTTGGTTGCCTTTTTGCAGCTAACATTCCTTTGAGGATGCGTGGGCAAAATGATTATATATAGATGTGTGTGTTTGTATATATATATATATACTGTATATATATATATATATATATATATATATACATACACACAGTATCTATGGTCTGAGCACTGACAGGCTGACCCCCCACCCCTTCAACCTCTGCTGCAATGCTGGCAGCACTCATATGTCTATTTCCCAAAGACAACCTTTTGGATATGACGCTGAGCACGTGCACTCAACTTCTTTGGTCGACCATGGTGAGGCCTGTTCTGAGTGGAACCTGTCCTGTGAAACCGCTGTATGGTCTTGCCCACCGTGCTGCACACTGCATCAAATTGGTCTGCATGGCTGTCGTCCCAGAAGGAAGCCTCTTCTAAAGATGATGCACAAGAAAGCCTGCATACAGTTTGCTGAAGACAAGCAGACTAAGGACATGGATTACTGGAACCATGTCCTGTGGTCCGATGAGACCAAGATAAACTTATTTGGTTCAGATGGTGTCAAGCGTGTGTGGCGGCAACCAGGTGAGGAGTACAAAGACAAGTGTGTCTTGCCTACAGTCAAGCATGGTGGCGGGAATGTCATGGTCTGGGCCTGCATGAGTGCTGCCGGCACTGGGGAGCAACAGTTCATTGAGGGAACTATGAATGCCAACATGTACTGTGACATACTGAAGCAGAGCATGATCCCCTCCCTTCGGAGACTGGGCAGCAGGGCAGTATTCCAACATGATAAGGACTCGAAACACACCGCCAAGACAACCACTGCCTTGCTAAAGAAGCTTGGGGTAAAGGTGATGGACTGGCCAAGCATGTCTCCAGACCTAAACCATATTGAGCATCTGTGGGGCATCCTTAAATGGAAGGTGGGGATGCCCCACTAGTTTACATTGTCGCAAAGTGTCATTTCTTAAGTGTTGTCACATGAAAAGATATAATAAAATATTTACAAAAAACTTTTGTGAGATACTGTGTATATATATATATATATATATATATATATATATATATATACTCTCACCTGCCACTTTATTAGGAACACCTGTTCAATTGCCTGGTAGCACAAATTGCTAATCAGCCAATCACATGGCAGCAACTCAATACATTTAGGCATCTAGACGTGCTTAAGACAACTTGCTGAAGTTCAATCCGAGCATCAGAATAGGGAAGAAAGGGGATTTAAGTGACTTTGAACGTGGCATGGTTGTTGGTGCCAGATGGGCTGGTCTGAGTATTTAAAAAACTGCTGATCTACTGGGATTTTCACGTGCAACCATCTCTAGGGTTTACAGAGAATGGTCCAAAAAAGAAAAAATATCCAGTGAGCGGCAGTTGTGTGAATGAAAATGCCTTGTTAATGTCAGAGGAGAATGGGCAGGCTGGTTCGAGATGATAGAAAGGCATCAGTAACTCAAATAACATCAATTATGCTTACCTGATAATTTCATTTCCATCGAGGGGAGGAGAGCCACTGCTTCATTCATTACTGTTGGGAATTAAGAACCTGGCCACCAGGAGGAGGCAAAGACACCCCAGCCAAAGGCTTAAATACCTCCCCCACCTCCCTCATCCACCAGTCATTCTGCCAAGCAAACAAGGAGAAAAATCAGGGTATAAATAGTGCCAGAAGATAAATGAAATTTAGGTCTGCCCATTGGAGATACGGGCGGGAGCCGTGGACTCTCCTCCCCTCGATGGAAATGAAATTATCAGGTAAGCATAATTTATGTTTTCCATCTAAAGGGGAGGAGAGTCCACGGCTTCATTCATTACTGTTGGGAACATATACCCAAGCTCTAGAGGACACTGAATGAAACCGGGAGGGAAAAGGCAGACCCTAATCTGAGGGCTTCCGCAGAAGCAAAAACGTCAAATTTGTAAAACTTAGTAAAAGTGTGTAAGAAGGACCAGGTAGCTGCCTTACAAATTTGCTCCATAGAGGCCTCATTCTTGAAGGCCCAAGAAGAAGCCACAGCTCTAGTTGAATAAACCGTGATCCTCTCAGGAGGCTTATGTCCCACTGTCTCATAGGCCAAGCGAATCAAGCTCCTCAACCAAAAGGACAAAGGAGTAGAAGAGGCATTCTGCCCCTTGCGTTTCCCTGAATACACCACAAAAAGAGATATAGACTGTCTCAAATCCTTTGTAGCCTGAAGATAGAACTTTAGGGCACGAACCACATCCAGATTATGAAGTAACCTCTCCTTAGAAGAGGAAGGGTTAGGACACAAAGAAGGAACCACTATTTCCTGATTGATGTTACGGTTAGACACCACCTTGGGAAGAAACCCCAAACCAGTGCGAAGCCCAGCCTTATCCACATGAAAAAACAGATAAGGCGGCTCACATTGCAAGGCAGCTAGTTCAGATACTCTACGTGCCGATGCAATGGCCAACAGGAAGAGAACCTTCCAGGACAGAATCTTAATGTCAATGGAATGCATAGGCTCAAACAGAACCCTCTGCAAAACTTTAAGGACCAAGTTTAAGCTCCATGGGGGAGCAGATGACAGGCCTGATTCTGGACAGAGCTGAACAAAGTATTGGATGTCAGGGAGCTCAGCGAATCTCCTATGTAACAAGACTGACAATGCCGAAATCTGTCCCTTTAAGGAATTAGCGGCAAGACCCTTCTTCAAACCGTCTTGGAGAAAGGACAGAATCCTGGATACCTTCACCTTATGCCAAGGATATCCATGCTTCTCACACCAGGACAAGTAAGTCCTCCACACCTTATGGGAGATGCGATGAGTGACTGGATTCCTTGCCTGAATGAGAGTATCAATCACACTTTATGAAAAGTCTCTTTTGGCCAAGACTAGGCATTCAATCTCCACCCAGTCAGGCTCAGAGAATCGAAGTTTTAATGTTGAAAGGGGCCCTGTTCCAGCAGATCCCTGCGACAGGGTAATCTCCATGGCGGCGAGGATGACATCCCCACCAGATCCGCAAACCACATCCTCCGCGGCCACGATGGAGCAATCAGAATGGCCGAAGCTCACTCCTGTTTGATGCGTGTCACTACACGAGGTAGAAGTGGTAACGGTGGAAAAATGTAAGCTACGCTGAACCCCCAAGGCAAGGCCAAGGCATCTATAAGCTCTGCCTGGGGATCCCTGGACCTCGATCCGTATCAGGGTAGCTTAGTCAGGACGCCATGAGGTCTATCTCCGGCGTTCCCCACCTGAGACAAATCTCTGCAAACACTTCGGGGTGAAGATACCATTCCCCCGGGATGGAAGGATTGCCTGCTGAGAAAGTCTGCTTCCCAGTTGTCCACACCTGGAATGTGAATCGCTGAGAGCGAGCAGCTGTGGGACTCCGCCCACTCCAAGATCCGAGACACCTCCCTCATAGCTAGGGAGCTCCTCATACCCCCCCTTGGTGGTTGATGTAAGCCACCGACGTAATGTTGTCGGTCTGGAATCTGATGAAGCTAAACTACCCCATGCCTTCAGAGCATTGTAGATTGCTTGGAGTTCCAGAATATTTATCGGAAGGAGAGACTCCTCTTGGGACCATTTTCCTTGTGCCATCCTGGCACCCCAAACAGCTCCCCATCCTGCCAAACTCGTGTCCGTAGTCACAATCTCCCAGGACGGTCTCAAGAAGGATGTCCCCATGGACAGATGCTCCGGACGGATCCACCACAAGAGGGAGATCCGAGTCTGAGCATCCATGGATGTCTGCTGTGATAAATCTGAATGATTGCCGTTCCACTGTCTCAACATGCACAATTGAAGAGGTCTGAGATGGAACCTGGCGAATGGAATAACGTCTATGCTGGAAACCATGAGTCCGATCACCTACATACACTGAGCCACTGAGGGACTTGAGGAGGAATGAAGGGCAAGACAAGAGGACGCAATCTTTCTGCGTCGATGGTATGTGAGAAAAATCTTCATGGACATAGAGTCTATTATCGTGCCCAGTAACTCCAGCCTGTTGCTGGGAATCAGGGAACTCTTTCCTGAGTTGATCTTCCAACCGTGAGATTGGAGCAAAAGAGCCCTCGAATGATCCTCTGCGAGACTGAGTGACGGCGCCTGGACTAGGGTGTCATCCAGAAAGGGCGCCACAGCAATGCCTCTGGGTTTGGACACCGCAAGTAGCTCCCCCAAAACCTTTTTGAAGACTCTCGGGGTCGTCGCCAGACCAAAAGGAAGGGCCACAAACTGGAAGTGTTGGTCCAGAAACACAAATCTCAGGAACTTGAAGTGGTCCCTGTGGATTGGCACATGAAGGTAAGCATTCTTCAAGTCTATGGTTGTCACAAACTGTCCCTCTTGAACTAGGGGCAGAATAGATCTGATTGTTTCCATTTTAAACGATGGAACACTCAGAAACTTGTTTAAACACTTTAGGTCCAAAATTGGGCGGAACGTGCCCTCCTTCTTTGGAACCACAAAAAGATTTGAATAGTACCCTAGACCCCTTTCTGCTTGGGGTACTGGTACGATGATACCTAGAGAGGAGAGATCTCTCACACATTCTAGAAAGGCTTCTCTCTTTTCCGGTCTTGAAGACAGGTTTGATAGAAGGAATCTGCCCCTGGGCGGATGGGATCTGAACCCTATCCTGTAGCCCTGGGTGACAACGTCCAGAACCCAAGGATCCTGAACGTCCTGCAACCATGCTTCTGAGAAGAGAGATAATCTGCCCTCTACTTGGTCCAGAGACCAGGTCGGGGGCTGCCCATTCATGCTGATTTTGTCTTGGCGGGCTTCTTGCTCAGCTTAGATTTGTTCCAAGAATGAGCCGGTTTCTAAGTTCCCTTGGACTGGACCGCTTTTGCGGCGGCTGCTGGCACTGGGCCTTGTCCACACAAAAGGGACGAAAAGTAGATCCTTTAGGCTTAGCCTTCTTATCCTGCGGTAGGAAAGCTCCCTATATGATCGAATCCAATTTTGGACCGAACAGAATCTTTCCTTGAAAAGGCAGGGACAACAGCCTTGATTTAGAGGTCATGTCTGCAGACCAAGGCTTTAGCCACAGAGCCCTGCGAGCTAAAACGTAAAAACCTGGCACCTTAGCATTCAGGCGAATAATTTGCATATTGGCATCACATATGAAAGAATTGGCGATCTTCAGCGTCTTAATCTTGTCCTGTATCTCGTCGATGGAAGTCTTCCCTTCGACCATTTCACACAGGGATTCACACCAATATGTCGCAGCTCCGGCGACCACGGCTATAGCGCTGCCGGCTGAAAAACAAACCCTGTGTGTTGAAACATTTTCCTTAACATGTTTTCCAACTTTTTATCCATGGGCTCTTTAAATGATGAAATATCCTCCAGGGGAACAGTTGTCCATTTCGCAAGCGTGGAGATAGCACATCAACCTTAGGGACAGTACCCCACAGCTACAGCTGAGAGTCCGGGACGGGGAACAGTTTCTTAAAGGAAGAAGAATGGGAAAAGGAAGAACCTAATCGCTCCCATTCATTCTTAATACTGTTTGCCATCTTAACAGGAACCGGGAAGGCCTGAGGCACCACCCTGTCCTCATATACCTTATCAAGCTTAGCAATCGCAGGTTCTTCTGGAAGTTTTGGTTCCAGAACCTCCAAAGTAGCAAGCACTTGTCTCAGCAAAAAGTGCAAATTTTCCATCCTAAACCTAAAGTCAGGCTCCTCTGCAGCCGGAGGTTTAGATGACACGGACTCCGACCCAGAAGGGGCCTCCTCCGAAGAGTCAGAGTGGGCATCGTCATCGCCTCAGAAATCTCCACAGGCATAGACAACCCCTGGGTCGGGCCGCCATGATACGCCCTACACTTGCGCTTAGCAGAACATGGTAAGGCATGGATCACTTTCGATACCGCTGTTTGCAGTTGATCCGCAAAATCTGACGGCCAACAAATCTCTCCCGCAGGAGTAATGGTTGGACCCTGGGGCGCTGCATGTGCAATAGGAGATGGATGCAGGGAACGCACCTCACGGGACGGGGACCCCTCAGAGGTGGACGGCTCAGTAGTACTAGACATCCGTCTTAGATGTCGTAACTTTATTAAGGCATGTGGAACATAGTTGAGCAGGCTGTTCTACCAGAACCTCCTCACAATAAACACAGGAATGAGACCTAGTTAAAGAGGTCGAGCCCTCTAACGAGTCAGAGTCCTCCATAGCTTGCGCTGATATTAAGGACTAGAATACTTAATAAACAGACACCTTTATATCCTCCAATGGCCGGGGCACTCACCACCTCCTATGACCCGGACTACAGAAACCTGCGCTGCTGATCAACAGAGGAAGTAGATAGCCACCCCGGTCACATGGAATGCCCAGCAGGAACCACCCGTGCCTAAGGAGAAAGGTGCCAAAAAAGGGCCGCGACATACTCCCGTAAGTCACCTGAAAGTTCCACACATTGCCAGAGCCTCATCTCGCACATAACACGCAGCAATGAAACAATAAACAATATCATGTTTAAACCCCCCCTGTTCAATAATCCCCTTTCCAGGAATATTAACCCTTGATTATTTAAAGATAAAAGGCGTCACACTGTGACCCCGTCTTCTATGTGATCATTATGTAATAAAAATGAAACGATCTTACCAGAATCTACGCAATGGAACAGGAACACGGCCCTTCAAGTGTGACAGGTTAGTAGCCTTGCTCTAGACATGGACTTGAGTGAGAAAAAGCAAGCAGCGAAACTCGTCAACGCTGATTGCTTGTGGAGCTGTTAATATGAGTCGGGATGGGTTCGCAGAAAGACTCTCCCTGCATCTTCGGACTCTAACTTTCACCCATGCTCTCACTGAGAGGCTGACAGGACTACGTAAAACTCTAGTCCCATTGCGAAGAGTACTACCCTCCAAAAGAGACTACTCCGATCTTCGGCACTTCTCTGCCATCCTCCTGTGACGAAAGGCAAAGAATGACTGGGTGATGAGGGAGGTGGGGGAGGTATTTAAGCTTTTGGCTGGGGTGTCTTTGCCTCCTCCTCGTGGCCAGTTTCTTAATTCCCAACAGTAATGAATGAAGCCGTGGACTCTCCTCCCCTTTAGATGGAAACTTCTCGTTACAACACGTTGAACCTTGAAGCAGATGGGCTACAGCAGCAGAAGACCACACTGGATGCCACTCCTGTTAGCTAAGAGCAGGAAACTGAAGATACAATTTGCACAGGCTCACCAAACTTGGGCAATAGAAGATTGGAAAAACTTTGCCTGGTCTGATGAGTCTCTATTTCAGCTGCAAGATTCAGATGGTAGGGTCCATCCTGCCTTGTATCAATGGTTCAGGCTGGTGGTGGTGTAATGGTGTGGGAGATTTTCTTGGCACACTTTGGGCCCCTTATTACCAATTGAGCATTGTTTAAACACCAGGACCTACCTGAGTATTGCCACCATGGTGCACAATCAGATGATTCAAACACGCCAAATGTACAAGTAAGACCGTACTTACAAGCTGTATGACACTTGAGAAGTGTCACAAATGCCTTCTGGACTGTTGGGAGTCGTCCAGCTAACTCACACTGATGGATGTCAGAGCAGCTCTGAAGCGTGGGAGCGGCGACAGGCTAACAGCATGCAGTGACTAGCCACAAGCTCAGCGCCAAGCCGGATCGTTCACTGGTGTTAATGGATACACCACTAAAAGTAGATACACTCTTGGATACAATGTATCAAAATGAATCCAAATGTTGAATAAAATTGTAGATTGTATGATTGAAAAAGATGATGGTTCGTGGCAAAAGTCTAGTAAAAACAAACAGACTTTATTTGAAGTATAGCAGCACAACGTTTCTCGGTCTTTCCTGACCGTTTCCTCAGGTGCAATATTATTGCACCTGAGGAAACGGTCAGGAAAGACCGAGAAACGTTGTGCTGCTATACTTCAAATAAATTCTGTTTGTTTTTACTAGACTTTTGCCACGAACCATCATCTTTTTCAATCATACAATCTACAATTTTATTCAACATTTGGATTCATTTTGATACATTGTATCCAAGAGTGTATCTACTTTTAGTGGTGTATCCATTAACACCAGTGAACGATCCGGCTTGGCGCTGAGCTTGTGGCTAGTCACTGCATGCTGTTAGCCTGTCGCCGCTCCCACGCTTCAGAGCTGCTCTGACATCCATCAGTGTGAGTTAGCTGGACGACTCCCAACAGTCCAGAAGGCATTTGTGACACTTCTCAAGTGTCATACAGCTTGTAAGTACGGTCTTACTTGTACATTTGGCGTGTTTGAATCATCTGATTGTGCACCATGGTGGCGCCTTCTCTCTTTTTTTATCTTTCACATCTACAGATCATAACATCTTGGGACACCAACAAGAATTTCGAAGAAGCAGCCTGCCATCTGTTCCAGACATTTGAATCTGGATTATGGACTAGACGAACTGTCCAATATCACATTTCCACCATCTACTAGATTGGTTTGATTGGGACTTTTTTTCACTCTGTATATATATTTTGTAATATTTACCCCTGTATATACATATAGGGGTATTTCACTATAATATTGCACTATATGTTGATATTTTTACTTTTTCACACAGGTATTTGGCGCACTGGTTTTTTTCACATTTAATAATCTACCTGAGTATTGTTGCTGACCATGTCCATCCCTTTATGACTACAGTGTACCTATCTTCCGATGGCTACTTCCAGCAGGATAATGCACCATGTCACAAAGCTCAAATAATCTCAAACTGGATTCTTGAACATGACAATGAGTTCACTGTACTCCAATCGACTCCACAGTCACCAGATCTCAATCCACTAAAGCACCTTTGGAATGTGGTGGAACGGGAGATTTGCATCATTGATGTGCAGCTGAAAAATCTGCAGCAACTGAGTGATGCTATCATTTCAATATGTACCAAAATCTGAGGAATATTTCCAACACGTTGTTGAATCTATGTCACGAAGAATTAAGGCAGTTATGAAGGCAAAAGGGTGTCCAACCCAGTACTAGCAAGGTGTACCTAATAAAGTGGCCGATGAGTGTATACAGATATATATACAAATATCTATTTAGAAATACATAGAACATATTCTATGTGCAGAACATTGGAATGTGAAATATTTACAGTACATACATAGTTAAAACCTTTATTAATTATAAATATTGCATAAATATGTTTTTTCATGTTTTCATCTACTTAAAGGGACACTAAACCCAAATTTTTTCTTTCATGATTCAGATAGAGCATGCAATTTTAAGCAACTTTCTAATTTACTCCTATTATCAATTTTTCTTCGTTCTCTTGCTATTTTTATTTGAAAAAGAAGACATCTAAGCTAAGGAGCCAGCCAATTTCTGGTTCAGACCCTGGACAGCACTTGCTTATTGGTGGGTGCATTTAGCATGTTGTGAACAAAAAATGGGCCGGCTTCTAAACTTATATTCTTGTTTTTCAAATAAAGATAGCAAAAGAACAAAGACAAATTGATAATAAGAGTAAATTAGAAAGTTGCTTAAAATTGCATGCTCTATCTGAATAATGAAATAAAAAAATTGGGTTCAGTGTCCCTTTAACTGCAAAGGGCTGAAATGCACTTATATATAGGTCAATATATGTATACATATATATTTATGTGTTTATATGTGTATGTCTGTAAATACATATATAGACATAAAAATACATAAATACAAATGTACACTTATATAGACATACAGTATATATATATATATATATATATATACACAGTATATATATATATATATATATATATATATATATATAAAAATACATACATCTTTAGACTAGACATGTGCACCGCTAAAAAATTCGGTTCGTTTTCGGTTCGGATCGATTCGGACTTTTAGAATTTCGTTTCGGATCGAATCTGATTCGGCAAAATTTGAATAAATTCGTTTCGGATTTATTCGGATCCGAATAAATTCGTTTCGGATTTATTCGGATTCGGCTGAATTCGGTTCTATTCCGTTCCGAAATTCGGTATGTTTTTACTACACTAACACCCATTTAGTACACTAAGTCACTAACACCCATAAACTACCTATGAACCACTAAACCGAGGCCCCCCCACATCGCAAACCCTATAATAACATTATTTAACCCCTAATCTGCCGATCGGATATCGCTGCCGCCTACATTATAGCTATTAACCCCTAATCTGCTGTCCCTAACACCGCCGACCCCTACATTTTAGTTATTAACCCCTAATCTGCCTCCCCCAACGTCGCCGCAATCTAACTATAAGTATTAACCCCTAATCTGCCGACCCGATATCGCCGCCGCCTACATTATAGCTATTAACCCCTAATCTGCTGTCCCTAACACCGCCGACCCCTACATTATAGTTATTAACCCCTAATCTGCCTCCCCCAACGTCGCCGCAATCTAACTATAAGTATTAACCCCTAATCTGCCGACCCGATATCGCCGCCGCCTACATTATAGCTATTAACCCCTAATCTGCTGTCCCTAACACCGCCGACCCCTACATTATAGTTATTAACCCCTAATCTGCCTCCCCCAACGTCGCCGCAATCTAACTATAAGTATTAACCCCTAATCTGCCGACCCGATATCGCCGCCGCCTACATTATAGCTATTAACCCCTAATCTGCTGTCCCTAACACCGCCGACCCCTACATTATAGTTATTAACCCCTAATCTGCCTCCCCCCAACGTCGCCGCAATCTAACTACAAGTATTAACCCCTAATCTGCCGACCGCAAATCGCCGCCACTATAATAAATGTATTAACCCCTAAACCGCCGCACTCCCGCCTCGCAAACACTATAATACATTTTATTAACCCCTAATCTGCCCTCCCTAACATCGCCGCCACCTACCTACAATTATTAACCCCTAATCTCCCGCCCCCATCGTCGCCGCTACTATAATAAGGTTATTAACCCCTAAACCTAAGTCTAACCCTAACCCTAACACCCCCTAACTTAAATATAATTTAAATAAAACGAAATAAGTTTACTATAGTTAAATAAATGAATCCTATTTAAAACTAAAGACTTACCTGTAAAATAAACCCTAAGATAGCTGCAATATAACTAATAGTTACTTTGTAGCTATTTTAGGATTTATTTTTATTTTACAGGCAACTTTGTATTTATTTTAACTAGGTACAATAGTTATTAAATAGTTAATAACTATTTAATAACTACCTAGCTAAAATAAATACAAATTTACCTGTAAAATAAATCCTAACCTAAGTTACACTAACACCTAACACTACACTATCATTAAATTAACTAAATAAATGAATCATATTTAAAACAAAATACTTACCTGTAAAATAAACCCTAATATAGCTGCAATATAACTAATAGTTACATTGTAGCTATTTTAGCATTTATATTTATTTTACAGACAACTTTGTATTTATTTTAACTAGGTACAATAGCTATTACATAGTTATTGACTAATTAATAGCTACCTAGTTAAAATAATTACAAAATTACCTGTAAAATAAATCCTAACCTAAGTTACAATTAAACCTAATTAACTACAAGTACCTACAATTATCTACAATTAAATAAACTAAAGTACAAAACCCCCCCACTAAATTACAAAAAAAAACAAACACTAAATTACAAAAAATAAAAAAATATTACAAGAATTTTAAACTAATTACACCTAATCTAAGCCCCCTAATAAAATAACAAAGCCCCCCAAAATAAAAAAAATGCCCTACCCTATACTAAATTACAAAAGTTAACAGCTATATTACCTTACCAGCCCTGAACAGGGCCCTTTGCGGGGCATGCCCCAAAGAAAACAGCTCTTTTGCCTGTAAAAAAAAAAAACACAATCCCCCCCCCACATTACAACCCACCACCCACATAGCCCTACTCTAACCCAAACCCCCCTTAAATAAACCTAACACTACCCCCCTGAAGATCTCCCTACCTTGAGTCGTGTTCACCCAGCCGGGCCGAAGTCTTCATCCGATGGGGCAGAAGAGGACATCCAGACCGGCAGAAGTCTTCATCCAAGCGGGGCAAGAAGAGGTCTTCCATCCATCATACAAGTACCAAAATACAAACAAACACTAAATTACAAAAAATAATAAAATATTACAATAATTTTAAACTAATTACACCTAATCTAAGCCCCCTACTAGCTATTAATATAGCTTCAATATAACTAATAGTTACATTGTAGCTATTTTAGGATTTATATTTATTTTACAGGCAACTTTGTATTTATTTTAACTAGGTACAATAGCTATTAAATAGTTAATAACTATTTAATAACTACCTAGCTAAAATAAATACAAATTTACCTGTAAAATAAATCCAAACCTAAGTTACAATTACACCTAACACTACACTGTCATTAAATTAACTAAATAAATTAATCCTATATAAAACTAAATACTTACCTGTAAAATAAACCCTAATATAGCTGCAATATAACTAATAGTTACATTGTAGCTATTTTAGCATTTATATTTATTGTACAGGCAACTTTGTATTTATTTTAACTAGGTACAATAGCTATTAAATAGATATTTACTGTTTAATAGCTACCTAGTTAAAATAATTACAAAATTACCTGTAAAATAAATCCTAACCTAAGTTACAATTAAACCTAACACTAGACTATCATTAAATAAATTAACTACAAGTACCTACAATTAAATACAATTAAAAAACTAAACTAAAGTACAACCCCCCCCCCACTAAATTACAAAAAATAAAAAAATATTACAAGAATTTTAAACTAATTACACCTAATCTAAGCCCCCTAATAAAATAACAAAGCCCCCCAAAATAAAAAAAATGCCCTACCCTATACTAAATTACAAAAGTTAACAGCTCTATTACCTTACCAGCCCTGAACAGGGCCTTTTGCGGGGCATGCCCCAAAGAAAACAGCTCTTTTGCCTGTAAAAAAAAACACAACCCCTCCCCCCACATTACAACCCACCACCCACATACCCCTACTCTAAACCAAATAAACCTAACACTACCCCCCTGAAGATCTCCCTACCTTGAGTCGTGTTCACCCAGCCGGGCCGAAGTCTTTATCCGATGGGGCAGAAGAGGACATCCAGACTGGCAGAAGTCTTCATCCAAGCGGGGCAAGAAGAGGTCTTCCATCCATCAGAAAAGTACAAAAAAACAAACAAACACTAAATTAGCAAAAATAATAAAATATTGCAATAATTTTAAACTAATTACACCTAATCTAAGCCCCCTACTAGCTATTAATATAGCTACAATATAACTAATAGTTACATTGTAGCTATTTTAGGATTTATATTTATTTTACAGGCAACTTTGTATTTATTTTAACTAGGTACAATAGCTATTAAATAGTTAATAACTACCTAGCTAAAATAAATACAAATTTACCTGTAAAATAAACCCTAACCTAAGTTACAATTACACCAATCAGCCAATCAGATTGAGCTCGCATTCTATTGGCTGATCGGAACAGCCAATAGAATGCGAGGTCAATCTGATTGGCTGATTCCATCAGCCAATCGGATTGAACTTGAATCTGATTGGCTGATTAAATCAGCCAATCAGATTTTTCCTACCTTAATTCCGATTGGCTGATAGAATCCTATCAGCCAATCGGAATTCAAGGGACGCCATCTTGGATGACGTCACTTAAAGGTACAGTCACCTAGTCGTCGGATCAAGAAAGAAGAGGATGCTCTGCGTGGGATGTCTTCAGGATGCTGCCGCTCCGCTCCGGATGGATGAACAGAGAAGATGCCGCCTGGATCAAGACTTCTGATGGATGGAAGACCTCTTCTTGCCCCGCTTGGATGAAGACTTCTGCCGGTCTGGATGTCCTCTTCTGCCCGATCGGATGAAGACTTCGGCCCGCTGGGTGAAGACACGGTAGAGAGATCTTCAGGGGGGTAGTGTTAGGTTTATTTAAGGGGGGTTTGGGTTAGAGTAGGGGTATGTGGGTGGTGGGTTGTAATGTGGGGGGGGGTATTGTGTTTTTTTTTACAGGCAAAAGAGCTGTTTTCTATGGGGCATGCCCCCGCAAAAGGCCCTGTTCAGGGCTGGTAAGGTAATAGAGCTGATTACTTTTGTAATTTAGTATAGGGTAGGGCATTTTTTTATTTTGGGGGGCTTTGTTATTTTATTAGGGGGCTTAGATTAGGTGTAATTAGTTTAAAATTCTTGTAATTTTTTTTATTTTTTGTAATTTAGTGTTTGTTTTTTTTGTACTTTAGTTTAGTTTATTTCATTGTATTTAATTGTAGGTACTTGTAGTTAATTTATTTAATGATAGTGTAGAGTTAGGTTTAATAGTAACTTAGGTTAGGATTTATTTTACAGGTAATTTTGTAATTATTTTAACTAGGTAGCTATTAATTAGTCAATAACTATTTAATAGCTATTGTACCTAGTTAAAATAAATACAAAGTTGCCTGTAAAATAAATATAAATGCTAAAATAGCTACAATGTAACTATTAGTTATATTGTAGCTATATTAGGGTTTATTTTACAGGTAAGTATTTAGTTTTATATAGGATTAATTTATTTAGTTAATTTAATGACAGTGTAGTGTTAGGTGTAATTGTAACTTAGGTTAGGGTTTATTTTACAGGTAAATTTGTATTTATTTTAGCTAGGTAGTTATTAACTATTTAATAGCTATTGTACCTAGTTAAAATAAATACAAAGTTGCCTGTAAAATAAATATAAATCCTAAAATAGCTACAATGTAACTATTAGTTATATTGTAGCTATATTAATAGCTAGTAGGGGGCTTAGATTAGGTGTAATTAGTTTAAAATTATTGTAATATTTTATTATTTTTGCTAATTTAGTGTTTGTTTGTTTTTTTGTACTTTTCTGATGGATGGAAGACCTCTTCTTGCCCCGCTTGGATGAAGACTTCTGCCAGTCTGGATGTCCTCTTCTGCCCCATCGGATGAAGACTTCGGCCCGGCTGGGTGAACACGACTCAAGGTAGGGAGATCTTCAGGGGGGTAGTGTTAGGTTTATTTAAGGGGGGTTTGGGTTAGAGTAGGGGTATGTGGGTGGTGGGTTGTAATGTGGGTGGAGGGATTGTGTTTTTTTTTTACAGGCAAAAGAGCTGTTTTCTTTGGGGCATGCCCCGCAAAGGGCCCTGTTCAGGGCTGGTAAGGTAATAGAGCTGTTAACTTTTGTAATTTAGTATAGGTTAGGGCATTTTTTTTTATTTTGGGGGGCTTTGTTATTTTATTATGGGGCTTAGATTAGGTGTAATTAGTTTAAAATTCTTGTAATATTTTTTTATTTTTTGTAATTTAGTGGGGGGGGGGTTTGTACTTTAGTTTAGTTTTTTTAATTGCATTTAATTGTAGGTACTTGTAGTTAATGTATTTAATGATAGTGTAGTGTTAGGTTTAATTGTAACTTAGGTTAGGATTTATTTTACAGGTAATTTTGTAATTATTTTAACTAGGTAGCTATTAAATAGTCAATATCTATTTAATAGCTATTGAACCTAGTTAAAATGAATACAAAGTTGCCTGTACAATAAATATAAATGCTAAAATAGCTACAATGTAACTATTAGTTATATTGCAGCTATATTAGGGTTTATTTTACAGGTAAGTCTTTAGTTTTATATAGGATTCATTTATTTAGTTAATTTAATGATAGTGTAGTGTTAGGTGTAATTGTAACTTAGGTTATGATTTATTTTACAGGTAAATTTGTATTTATTTTAGCTAGGTAGTTATTAAATAGTTATTAACTATTTAATAACTATTGTACCTAGTTAAAATAAATACAAAGTTGCCTGTAAAATACATATAAATCCTAAAATAGCTACAATGTAACTATTAGTTATATTGAAGCTATATTAATAGCTAGTAGGGGGCTTAGATTAGGTGTAATTAGTTTAAAATTATTGTAATATTTTATTATTTTTGGTAATTTAGTGTTTGTTTGTATTTTGGTACTTGTATGATGGATGGAAGACCTCTTCTTGCCCCGCTTGGATGAAGACTTCTGCCGGTCTGGATGTCCTCTTCTGCCCCATCGGATGAAGACTTCGGCCCGGCTGGGTGAACACGACTCAAGGTAGGGAGATCTTCAGGGGGGTAGTGTTAGGTTTATTTAAGGGGGGTTTGGGTTAGAGTAGGGGTATGTGGGTGGTGGGTTGTAATGTGGGGGGGGGATTGTGTTTTTTTTTTACAGGCAAAAGAGCTGTTTTCTTTGGGGCATGCCCCGCAAAGGGCCCTGTTCAGGGCTGGTAAGGTAATAGAGCTGTTAACTTTTGTAATTTAGTAGAGGGTAGGGCATTTTTTTTTATTTTGGGGGGCTTTGTTATTTTATTAGGGGGCTTAGATTAGGTGTAATTAGTTTAAAATTCTTGTAATATTTTTTTATTTTTTGTAATTTAGTGTTTGTTTTTTTTGTAATTTAGTGGGGGGGTTTTGTACTTTAGTTTATTTAATTGTAGATAATTGTAGGTACTTGTAGTTAATTTATTTAATGACAGTGTAGTGTTAGGTTTAATTGTAACTTAGGTTAGGATTTATTTTACAGGTAATTTTGTAATTATTTTAACTAGGTAGCTATTAATTAGTCAATAACTATGTAATAGCTATTGTACCTAGTTAAAATAAATACAAAGTTGTCTGTAAAATAAATATAAATGCTAAAATAGCTACAATGTAACTATTAGTTATATTGCAGCTATATTAGGGTTTATTTTACAGGTAAGTATTTTGTTTTAAATATGATTCATTTATTTAGTTAATTTAATGATAGTGTAGTGTTAGGTGTTAGTGTAACTTAGGTTAGGATTTATTTTACAGGTAAATTTGTATTTATTTTAGCTAGGTAGTTATTAAATAGTTATTAACTATTTAATAACTATTGTACCTAGTTAAAATAAATACAAAGTTGCCTGTAAAATAAAAATAAATCCTAAAATAGCTACAAAGTAACTATTAGTTATATTGCAGCTATCTTAGGGTTTATTTTACAGGTAAGTCTTTAGTTTTAAATAGGATTCATTTATTTAACTATAGTAAACTTATTTCGTTTTATTTAAATTATATTTAAGTTAGGGGGGTGTTAGGGTTAGGGTTAGACTTAGGTTTAGGGGTTAATAACCTTATTATAGTAGCAGCGACGATGGGGGCGGGAGATTAGGGGTTAATAATTGTAGGTAGGTGGCGGCGATGTTAGGGAGGGCAGATTAGGGGTTAATAAAATGTATTATAGTGTTTGCGAGGCGGGAGTGCGGCGGTTTAGGGGTTAATACATTTATTATAGTGGCGGCGATTTGCGGTCGGCAGATTAGGGGTTAATACTTGTAGTTAGATTGCGGCGACGTTGGGGGGAGGCAGATTAGGGGTTAATAACTATAATGTAGGGGTCGGCGGTGTTAGGGACAGCAGATTAGGGGTTAATAGCTATAATGTAGGTGGCGGCGATATCGGGTCGGCAGATTAGGGGTTAATACTTGTAGTTAGATTGCGGCGACGTTGGGGGAGGCAGATTAGGGGTTAATAACTATAATGTAGGGGTCGGCGGTGTTAGGGACAGCAGATTAGGGGTTAATAGCTATAATGTAGGCGGCGATATCGGGTCGGCAGATTAGGGGTTAATACTTATAGTTAGATTGCGGCGACGTTGGGGGAGGCAGATTAGGGGTTAATAACTATAATGTAGGGGTCGGCGGTGTTAGGGACACCAGATTAGGGGTTAATAGCTATAATGTAGGCGGCGGCGATATCGGGTCGGCAGATTAGGGGTTAATACTTGTAGTTAGATTGCGGCGACGTTGGGGGGGCAGATTAGGGGTTAATAACTATAATGTAGGGGTCGGCGGTGTTAGGGACAGCAGATTAGGGGTTAATAGCTATAATGTAGGTGGCGGCGATATTCGGTCGGCAAATTAGGGGTTAATAAAATAATGCAGGTGTCAGCGATAGCGGGGGGCGGCAGATTAGGGGTTAATAAGTGTTAGATTAGGGGTGTTTAGAGACTCTGGGTACATGTTAGGGTGTTAGGTGCAGACTTAGTGTTTCCCCATAGGAAACAATGGGGCTGCGGTGTTAGTTTTTTTTCAGCCGAAACTCCCATTGTTTCCTATGGGGAAATGCCGAATCTTAACGAGCAAATTCGGATTTATTCGGAGATACGGCAGATATTTCGGATTCATTCGGTAGATTCGGAAGTATTTTAATTCGGAAATCCGAATCGATCCGAATCTCCGAATTTACCGAATTTACCGAATTTCCGAATTAATCCGAAACGAACCGCACATGTCTACTTTAGACATGTATATATATATGCAAACAGAAAAAAAGTTCAGGAGCCGCAGCAAAAGTGAAATTCAGCTTTATTCCATAAAACAGAAGTGATACAAAAATAGACAGAAGACATGCCCTTTAGTATATAGTTCAGCTTAAGCGTTTCAGCATGTTTGCCGTACTCTACGGCAAACATGCTGAAACGCGTAAGCTGAACTATATACTAAAGGGCATGTCTTCTGTCTATTTTTGTATCACTTCTGTTTTATGGAATAAAGCTGAATTTCACTTTTGCTGCGGCTCCTGAACTTTTTTCTGTTTGCATCTTTTGGGCCGAGTATCAAGGAGCCAGCAACCCAATCCCAGCAACAGGACATTTTACCCGGATACAGAGCTACGAGGTGGAAGAGCCAGGACCAGCGGGATCAACTTACCCCCTTTCGAGTCGGCAACCGGCGGTGACGTCATACCTGTGAGCCAAGGTGAGAGAGAGGCGGGCGGCGTTGGACGCAACAGCTTGTTTGAGCGAGGAGGCTCCAAGCACCGTGCACGGCACAGGAATTTGCCCAGAGACAGGCCATCCCACCAGGGCTCTAACACAGGTAAACCGCGCTAGAAAGGGAAGCCGTGAAGACGGGGTAAGTGGCTGAAATAGCATACCGCTGAGTATCCGAATTGTGATAAACCATTGAGAGTTTTTTTGCTCCCCAGGGAACTTTTCTGTGTATCTATATATATATATGTATGTCTATGTTAAAGCCCTTTGTCTGCCTTTATATTTTTTTACACCTGAGATCTCGTATCTTTGAGCCCTTATAACATTTTTGTGCAATATTTTTTTTTTTATATTTTTTATTAAGAGTTATTATGAGTGTAATGTATTTCTGATGTGTTTTGCAAAACCGTTAACCAGAGATCTGAAGTTGCAGTAATCATTCTAGCATAAATTGCGATTGTGCTCAAGCAATCGTGTTTACTTTCAACTTGTAATACGAGAGGTAAAACCTTTGTCGCTTGGGTGCAAACATTTGCGCTCCACTTGTAATCTGGCCCTGTATCTTCTTATATCATTATTTATTATCAAAAAGCCATCCAGAAAATGACAACAATGTTTTGGGGTGTTATCCCTAATCATATTGCAGTGTTACAAACAAGACAACAATGTTGTTGTTTTAAATTTTCATAATTTTGGACTGGTGAAGTGAATTTGGAATATTCAGAACCAACAACTAATTTGTGGCAAACACAATAAGTTGGTTTAAAAGTTTTAAGCTTTAAAAAGGATGATTTGTATCATCCATATGCCCAAATCAGACCTCTGACCTTTGTTTAGTCACATGACCATATCAAACCCCTAGGATATGCAGCCGCCTTTAAGCCACATACACACATCCAACATCAGATCAGAACTCTGCCCCTGCAGCCCCTTACCCAGTCAAATGTTCACATTAGACCTCAGGTCAGATGCCTGGCTCTACAGCCCCTGCTGTCATCTATATGCTTCTGTTAGATCAGACCCCTGCATCCCATCTATAAGCCATATACCTACATCAGATTAAAACCAAGCGGTGTGGTTATAGAGGGCCAGCAGAAGCAGGTGATTTGATGTGGGCAGCTGGTTGAAATACTGGACACTTGACAACCCTACAGAGCTAATATTAAAATATTTGAAAACTTTTCACAGGTCAGTTGTTACAAGTGTTCATGGTTAAAGTTTGTATTAAAATTCCCTGGTCTCTTGGGGTTATTTTTACATGTTTACAATTTCAGATAATTAAAAAAAACATTTACATTAAAGGGACATAATACTCATATGCTAAATCACTTGAAACTGATGCAGCATAACTGTAAAAAGCTGACAGGAAAATATCACCTGAGCATCTCTATTTAAAAAAGGAAGATATTTTACCTCACAATTTCCTCAGCTCAGCAGATTAAGTTCTGTGTAAAAAGTTATACTCAGCTGTTGCTCAGCTGCAGGTAATAAAAAAAATGAAGAAATGAACAGCAGCCAATCAGCATCAGCAGTGCTGAGGTCATAAACTCTTTTACTGTGATCTCATGAGATTTCACTTAACTCTCATGAGATTTCATTGTAAACTTCCTTACACTGAATAGGGAAATAAGATGAGTGTGCACGAAAGCTCACTCCCTTAGCTGTCCCGAGACAGACATACTGATTTGTTGCTTAGAAGTCCTTTGCAATGGGATGTGGCTACTGAGAAACTTTTGAGGTAAAATATCTTTCTTTTTTACATAGAGATGTTCAGGTGATATTTTCTAGTCAGCTTTTTACAGCTATAATGCATTACTTTCAAGTGTTTAAACATTTGGGTATTATGGCGATTTAAGTCCAGAGTATATGTTCTATTAACATTTTCACCCATGCTCTCACTGAGAGGCTGACAGGACTACTTAAAACACTAGTCCCATTCCGAAGAGTACTACCCTCCAAAAGAGACTACTCCGATCTTCGGCACTTCTCTGCCATCCTCCTGTGACGAAAGGCAAAGAATGACTGGGGGATGAGGGAGGTGGGGGAGGTATTTAAGCCTTTGGCTGGGGTGTCTTTGTCGCCTCCTCGTGGCCAGTTTCTTAATTCCCAACAGTAATGAATGAAGCCGTGGACTCTCCTCCCCTTTAGATGGAAACTTCTCGTTACAACCAAGGTATGCAGAATACCATCTCTGAACGCACAACACGTTGAACCTTGAAGCAGATGGGCTACAGCAGCAGAAGACCACACTGGATGCCACTCCTGTTAGCTAAGAGCAGAAAACTGAGGATACAATTTGCACAGGCTCACCAAACTTGGGCAATAGAAGATTGGAAAAACTTTGCCTGGTCTGATGAGTCTCTATTTCAGCTGCAACATTCAGATGGTAGGGTCCATCCTGCCTTGTATCAATGGTTCAGGCTGGTGGTGGTGTAATGGTGTGGGAGATTTTCTTGGCACACTTTGGGCCCCTTATTACCAATTGAGCATTGTTTAAACACCAGGACCTACCTGAGTATTGTTGCTGACCATGTCCATCCCTTTATGACTACAGTGTACCCATCTTCTGATGGCTACTTCCAGCAGGATAATGCACCATGTCACAAAGCTCAAATCATCTCAAACTAGATTCTTGAACATGACAATGAGTTCACTGTACTCCAATGGACTCCACAGTCACCAGATCTCAATCCACTAAAGCACCTTTGGAATGTGGTGGAACGGGAGATTTGCATCATTGATGTGCAGCTAAAAAATCTGCATCAACTGCGTGATGCTATCATTTCAATATGTACCAAAATCTGAGGAATATTTCCAACACGTTGTTGAATCTATGTCACGAAGAATTAAGGAAGTTATGAAGGCAAAAGGGTGTCCAACCCAGTACTAGCAAGGTGCACCTAATAAAGTGGCCGATGAGTGTATACAGATAAATATACGAATATCTATTTAGAAATACATAGAACATATTCTATGTGCAGAACATTGGAATGTGAAATATTTACAGTACATACATAGTTAAAACCTTTATTAATTATAAATATTGCATAAATATGTTTTTTCATGTTTTCATCTACTTAAAGGGACACTAAACCCAAATTTTTTCTTTCATGATTCAGATATAGCATGCAATTTTAAGCAACTTTCTAATTTACTCCTATTATCAATTTTTCTTCGTTCTCTTGCTATTTTTATTTGAAAAAGAAGACATCTAAGCTAAGGAGCCAGCCAATTTCTGGTTCAGACCCTGGACAGCACTTGCTTATTGGTGGGTGCATTTAGCCACGAATAAGCAAGCGCTACCCATGTTGTGAACAAAAAATGGGCCGGCTTCTAAACTTACATTCTTGTTTTTCAAATAAAGATAGCAAGAGAAAAAGACAAATTGATAATGAGAGTAAATTAGAAAGTTGCTTAAAATTTCATGCTCTATCTGAATCATGAAATAAAAAAATTGGGTTCAGTGTCCCTTTAACTGCAAAGGGCTGCAATGCACTTATATATAGGTCAATATATGTATACAACAGAATTTATGCTTACCTGATATTATTATTATTATTATTATCGGTTATTTGTAGAGCGCCAACAGATTCCGCAGCGCTAAATTACTGATAAATTACTTTCTCCAACGGTGTGTCCGGTCCACGGCGTCATCCATAACTTGTGGGAATATTCTCCTCCCCAACAGGAAATGGCAAAGAGCACAGCAAAAGCTGTCCATATAGTCCCTCCCAGGCTCCGCCCCCCCCCAGTCATTCGACCGACAGACAGGAGAAAAAAAGGAGAAACTATAGGGTGCCGTGGTGACTGTAGTTAAAGAAAGAAATTTATCAAACCTGATTAAAAAACCAGGGCGGGCCATGGACCGGACACACCGTTGGAGAAAGTAATTTATCAGGTAAGCATAAATTCTGTTTTCTCCAACATTGGTGTGTCCGGTCCACGGCATCATCCATAACTTGTGGGAACCAATACCAAAGCTTTAGGACACGGATGAAGGGAGGGAGCCAATCAGGTTACCTAAACAGAAGGCACCACAGCTTGCAAAACCTTTCTCCCAAAAATAGCCTCCGAAGAAGCAAAAGTATCAAATTTGTAGAATTTGGCAAAAGTGTGCAGAGAAGACCAAGTCGCTGCCTTACATATCTGATCAACAGAAGCCTCGTTCTTGAAGGCCCATGTGGAAGCCACAGCCCTAGTAGAGTGAGCTGTGATTCGTTCAGGAGGCTGCCGTCCGGCAGTCTCGTAAGCCAATCGGATGATGCTTTTCAGCCAAAAGGAAAGAGAGGTAGCAGTAGCTTTTTGACCTCTCCTCTTGCCAGAATAAACGACAAACAGAGAAGACGTTTGTCTGAAATCCTTTGTTGCTTCTAAATAGAACTTTAAAGCACGGACTACATCTAAATTGTGTAACAAACGTTCCTTCTTTGAAACTGGATTCGGGCACAAAGAAGGCACAACTATTTCCTGGTTAATATTCTTGTTGGAAACAACTTTCGGAAGGAAACCAGGTTTAGTACGCAAAACAACCTTATCTGAATGAAACACCAGATAGGGCGGATTACACTGCAGAGCAGATAATTCAGAAACTCTTCTAGCAGAAGAAATAGCAACCAAAAACAGAACTTTCCAAGATAACAACTTGATATCTATGGAGTGTAAGGGTTCAAACGGAACCCCTTGAAGAACTGAAAGAACTAAATTTAGACTCCAGGGAGGAGTCGAAGGTCTGTAAACAGGCTTGATCCTGACCAAAGCCTGAACAAAAGCTTGAACATCTGGCACAGCTGCCAGTCGTTTGTGTAACAAGACAGATAAAGCAGAAATCTGTCCTTTTAGAGAACTCGCTGACAATCCCTTATCCAAACCTTCTTGGAGAAAGGAAAAGATCCTAGGAATTTTAATCTTACTCCATGAGAATCCCTTGGATTCACACCAAAAGATATATATTTTCCATATTTTATGGTAAATCTTTCTAGTCACAGGTTTTCTGGCTTGTACCAGAGTATCTATTACAGAATCCGAAAACCCACGCTTAGATAAAATCAAGCGTTCAATTTCCAAGCAGTCAACTGGAGAGAAACTAGATTTGGATGTTCGAATGGACCTTGTACTAGAAGATCCTGTCTCAAAGGTAGCTTCCATGGTGGAGCCGATGACATATTCACCAGGTCTGCATACCAAGTCCTGCGTGGCCACGCAGGAGCTATCAAAATCACTGAGGCCTTCTCCTGTTTGATCCTGGCTACCAGCCTGGGAATGAGAGGGAACGGTGGAAACGCATAAGCTAGGTTGAAGGCCCAAAGCGCCACTAATGCATCCACTAGAGTCGCCTTGGGATCACTGGATCTGGACCCGTAGCAAGGAACCTTGAAGTTCTGACGAGACGCCATCAGATCCATGTCTGGAATGCCCCATAATTGGGTCAACTGGGCAAACACCTCCGGGTGGAGTTCCCACTCCCCAGGATGGAAAGTCTGACGACTCAGATAATCCGCCTCCCAGTTGTCTACTCCTGGGATGTGGATCGCAGATAGGTGGCAGGAGTGATCCTCTGCCCATTTGATGATTTTGGTCACCTCTCTCATCGCCAGAGAACTCCTTGTTCCCCCCTGATGGTTGATGTAAGCAACAGTCGTCATGTTGTCTGATTGGAATCTTATGAATCTGGCCTTTGCTAGTTGAGGCCAAGCCCGGAGAGCATTGAATATCGCTCTCAGTTCCAGAATGTTTATCGGGAGAAGAGACTCTTCCCGGGACCATAGACCCTGAGCTTTCAGGGAATTCCAGACCGCGCCCCAGCCTAATAGACTGGCGTCGGTCGTGACGATGACCCACTCTGGTCTGCGGAAGCTCATTCCCTGGGACAGGTGATCCTGGGTCAGCCACCAACAGAGTGAGTCTCTGGTCTTCTGATCTACTTGAATCATTGGAGACAAGTCTGTATAGTCCCCATTCCACTGTTTGAGCATGCACAGTTGTAATGGTCTTAGATGAATTCGCGCAAAAGGAACTATGTTCATTGCTGCAACCATCAACCATACTACTTCCACGCACTGAGCTATGGAAGGCCGTAGAACAGAGTGAAGAACTTGACAAGCGTTTAGAAGCTTTGACTTTCTGACCTCTGTCAGGAAAATCTTCATTTCTAAAGAATCTATTATTGTCCCCAAGAAAGGGACTCTTGTCGACGGAGACAGGGAACTTTTTTCTATGTTCACCTTCCACCCGTGAGATCTGAGAAAGGCTAGAACAATGTCTGTGTGAGCCTTTGCTTTTGAAAGAGACGACGCTTGAATTAGGATGTCGTCCAAGTAAGGTGCCACTGCAATGCCCCTTGGTCTTAGAACCGCTATAAGGGACCAGAGCACCTTTGTGAAAATCCTTGGAGCAGTGGCTAGTCCGAATGGGAGAGCCACGAACTGGTAATGTTTGTCCAGAAAGGCGAACCTTAGGAACTGATGATGATCTTTGTGGATAGGAATATGTAGATATGCATCCTTTAGATCCACGGTAGTCATAAATTGACCCTCCTGGATTGTAGGTAAAATCGTTCGAATAGTTTCCATTTTGAACGATGGCACTCTGAGAAATTTGTTTAGAATTTTTAAATCCAGAATTGGTCTGAAAGTTCCCTCTTTTTTGGGAACTACAAACAGATTTGAGTAAAACCCCAGACCTTGTTCCACAGTTGGAACTTGGTGTATCACTCCCATTTTTAAACCTGGGGGACATTCTAGTTAGAAATGATTTAGGATCTAGGAAGAAACAGAAATACATAACTAAAAAGAGTTATGGAACCTTTCCATGTTTGGGCTGTGCAAGCTGTAGTGCAGTTATTAAAGGGACAGAATTTCAACATCCCCAAACGGGAAAAAAATTTAGCATTAACAATTTCTATACGTGTGACTCATCCTATGTCGTATACCTCATTAAATGCCCGTGTTCCAAAATCTATATCGGTGAGACCACCAGAAGGGTACGAGATAGGATGAGTCAACACAGATCCAATATCAGATGTGGGGACCAAGAAGCCCCTGTATCATGTCACTTCTTGAGTGCAGGCCACAATATAAGTCAGTTAAGGTGGCAAATAATTGATGGAGTGGATAATTTAAGAAGAGGGGGCAATAGGGAAACCATATTAAAACAAAAGGAGTCATACTGGATATATAAATTGGATGCTCTAATTCCTAAAGGCATTAATAGAGAACTGGACCTTAAAGTATTTCTGTAATATATACTTATGTAGTATAAAAAATTGCAATAGTCCTTAGATAATGAATTACTTTGTAAAAATCAAGTATTGGTAAGAAATTATATGTATTTTAACAACATATGAATAGGTAAATTGTATATTGTTTTTAACTTTACTTATGTGTTTAACATTGTAATAATTTTTGTAACCACTAGGTGGTAGTGTTAGGTGATAGAAATCACGTTGTAACAGTATACATGGGGTTAATATGTAGGCCTATAAATGCACCTCAACAGATGAGGCTCATTAGCATGATTAAGGGATAACATCCCGAAACGTTGCTGCCTATCTACTTTGTACCTGCATGGGATAAAGATGTCTCAATAAAGCATTGAAAACTTACAGTGGTGCTGTGGATTTTCTATTTTTCTACATTTTATCGAGGTTGACAGTCCCTCTTACCACCTGCACCTGTGATACTGTGGAGCTGTACACTGTTCATGTGTATTCTGTGACATTACAGACTGTCTATGGTGTTTACCTGCTCCAGGTAATTGTTGTGTCCGGATATTATGGATGCAATACCCAAAGTTGATGGTACAAAGACTTTTACCTATTCAGATGTTGATGCGGCCAGGATTACCACACTCATTCGGGGGTCTAGGGATTTCCTCAAAGAAGCCCCAAAAGAAAAAAGCGGACAAGAGTATGAGAGATTAAAAAGAAAAAATATGATATGGGAATTACATGCGATTACCCTTGCTGAATACTTTAGGGTGAAAAGGATCCCAAGAGGATTACGCATGTCCACACAACCTACTCTACTTAAGGACAATCCACAATATTGCGAGAAATTTGAGGCAATATTAAATAAATGTTCTTACGACATTATTGTGCTAACAGTGGAGTCATTGCAACAAGAGATCGATAAACAAGAGCTGGAAATAGACAAGAAAAAAGAGGACTTACAACAAATGCTGGCATTGGAGGATTTTGATAAAAAAATAAAGGAGGTTGATGATAAAATTAATACCTTGAAGAAAGAGCTACAGGAACAGAAGAGGTTAAAATTCCAGCGAGACGAAATGGATTACCTCCAGGGGCATGTCTACAGATGGAGATGTGAGCCTACACATTGGAGGAGAAGAGGGGCCGGTAAAACACAGAGGGCCAATCGAAATCAAGGCAAAGAGAAGTTCAAAGATGGTGGAAACAGAGCCAGCAGCACTGAATCGTCAGATGGGCAAAGTTTTTTAGAGTCGAGCGACGAATCGCTGACGTCATCAGGAAGCGCCACAGAGGCGGCCGCAAACACAAGCGGCATGGAGAAAGACCGCAGATACCAGCCGAGGAGGAAAGCCAACAAGGCGAAAAAGAAGAGCCCACAGTGATTAATATCTCAAGTAAGACTCTGCAAGATAGTGAGTACGAGACATTAGAAAAAGGATTGTCATTTTGTCCGGTAAAAGACATTAATTTTTTTGAATTAGAGAAAGACCTATACAGATTTTTTCGGACACTAAGATTAAAATGTATGTTTAATGAGAGTCCACGAATGATTAATAACACTGTTACTCCTAGAGGGAATATGTTAACTTTAAAATCTACTGGCTTATATAAGAAAAGTACTTACATACCAACCCAGAGTAATAATAGTGTGGAAACTTACATTGAATTGGTCAAATGTGATATGATGAAATTAAAGGCTAAATATAACAGCATTAAGTCAAAAAAAACCCAGAGATATAAACCTAATTTAACAGCATCTCAGAAGAAAGCCATAGATACACTTAAAGAAAAAGATATATTGATAAGGAGAGCAGACAAGGGAGGAGCCACCGTAGTTTTAGATACCAACTATTATGTCACAGAAATTAAACAACAATTGGGAGATGCTAATACCTATAAGCCATTACAGAGTAACCCAGTGATTAAAATACAGGCAGAAATAAAAAGAGTGTTAAACTGGGCATCTAAGATTGGCATTATAGACAAAAAATTATGTGAATATCTATATGTGGATTGGCCTAAAACTCCAATCTTTTATACAGTCCCAAAAATACATAAAAGTTTATCAGAACCCCCTGGGCGGCCAATTGTGGCAGGAATTGAGTCAGTCTTTACTAATATAGCTACTTATCTGGATAGAATTTTGCAGCCAGAGGTACAGAAAATAACATCATACATTAAGGATACAAATGATTTTATTGAAAAATTAAAAGGTTTACCATTGGATAAAGCAAAATGTATTTTGTATACACTTGATGTAAGTAGTTTATATACGGTAATTAATCATGAAAGTGGCATAGGTGCATGCATTTTGGCACTCAGAAATTCTACATTATATAATGAGGCTCAAATACTGTTCTTTGAGAGTTTGTTAAGAATGGTATTATATAATAACTACTTCCTGTTTCAAGATGACTGGTTTCTCCAAATAAGAGGCACAGCCATGGGGTCCAACGTCGCCCCAGCATACGCCAATATATTCATGAATAGTGTTGAAGAAAAATTTGTATATGAAAATGAGTTGTTCATTAAGTATGGAGCGTCATGGTGGCGCTTCATAGATGATATATTTGGCGTATGGTGGGGTGACGTTGGTACCCTAGTGGCATTTGTTGATGAACTAAATCTGGCTGTTAATAATTTAAAATTCACATTAACCTTCAGTGAAGAAAAGGTGGTATTCTTGGACACAGTAATACATATTGATAAGGAAACTTGTAATTTTAAGATTGATTTACACCGAAAGGAAACAGACAGAAATACTTTATTAAGGTATGAGAGCTTCCATAATGAACCCTTAAAAAATTCCCTACCACGTAGCCAATTTAAAAGAGTCAAAAGGATAGTCAATGAAGAATCACTAGTCAAGAATAGACTTCAAGAAATGGGGGATAAATTCATACAAAGGGGATACCCTGTGAAATTGATTGAAAGTGAGATTAAAAGGGTTCAGGAGCCGGAGGAGAAAGGAATTAGTGTTTCTAAGAAAGAGAATGAAGAGAGGGTAGTGTGTGTAACACAGTTTAACCCCATTAATAGAGAAATTAGAAACATTATATCCAGACACTGGCACATTTTGAAAAATTGCAATATGGATGTTGTATCCTTTAAAAACCCACCAATGATGGAATACCGCAGGGTTCAAAACCTGGGGGACATTCTAGTTAGAAATGATTTAGGATCTAGGAAGAAACAGAAATACATAACTAAAAAGAGTTATGGAACCTTTCCATGTTTGGGATGTGCAAGCTGTAGTGCAGTTATTAAAGGGACAGAATTTCAACATCCCCAAACGGGAAAAAAATTTAGCATTAACAATTTCTATACGTGTGACTCATCCTATGTCGTATACCTCATTAAATGCCCGTGTTCCAAAATCTATATCGGTGAGACCACCAGAAGGGTACGAGATAGGATGAGTCAACACAGATCCAATATCAGATGTGGGGACCAAGAAGCCCCTGTATCATGTCACTTCTTGAGTGCAGGCCACAATATAAGTCAGTTAAGGTGGCAAATAATTGATGGAGTGGATAATTTAAGAAGAGGGGGCAATAGGGAAACCATATTAAAACAAAAGGAGTCATACTGGATATATAAATTGGATGCTCTAATTCCTAAAGGCATTAATAGAGAACTGGACCTTAAAGTATTTCTGTAATATATACTTATGTAGTATAAAAAATTGCAATAGTCCTTAGATAATGAATTACTTTGTAAAAATCAAGTATTGGTAAGAAATTATATGTATTTTAACAACATATGAATAGGTAAATTGTATATTGTTTTTAACTTTACTTATGTGTTTAACATTGTAATAATTTTTGTAACCACTAGGTGGTAGTGTTAGGTGATAGAAATCACGTTGTAACAGTATACATGGGGTTAATATGTAGGCCTATAAATGCACCTCAACAGATGAGGCTCATTAGCATGATTAAGGGATAACATCCCGAAACGTTGCTGCCTATCTACTTTGTACCTGCATGGGATAAAGATGTCTCAATAAAGCATTGAAAACTTACAGTGGTGCTGTGGATTTTCTATTTTTCTACATTTTATCGAGGTTGACAGTCCCTCTCACCACCTGCACCTGTGATACTGTGGAGCTGTACACTGTTCATGTGTATACTCCCATTTTTAACAGGTTTTCTACACAATGTAAGAATGCCTGTCTCTTTATTTGGTTTGAAGATAATCGAGATATGTGGAACCTTCCCCTTGGGGGTAGTTCCTTGAATTCTAGAAAATAACCCTGAGAGACTATTTCTAGTGCCCAGGGATCCTGAACATCTCTTGCCCAAGCCTGAGCAAAGAGAGAGAGTCTGCCCCCTACTAGATCCGGTCCCGGATCGGGGGCTACCCCTTCATGCTGTTTTGGTAGCAGCAGCAGGTTTCTTGGCCTGCTTACCCTTGTTCCAGCCTTGCATCGGTTTCCAAGCTGGTTTAGTCTGGGAAGCATTACCCTCTTGTCTAGAGGCTGCAGAGTTGGAGACCGGTCCGTTCCTGAAATTGCGAAAGGAACGAAAAACAGAATTTATGTTTACCTGATAAATTACTTTCTCCAACGGTGTGTCCGGTCCACGGCGTCATCCTTACTTGTGGGATATTCTCTTCCCCAACAGGAAATGGCAAAGAGCCCAGCAAAGCTGGTCACATGATCCCTCCTAGGCTCCGCCTTCCCCAGTCATTCGACCGACGTAAAGGAGGAATATTTGCATAGGAGAAATCATATGATACCGTGGTGACTGTAGTTAAAGAAAATAAATTATCAGACCTGATTAAAAAAACCAGGGCGGGCCGTAGACCGGAAACACCGTTGGAGAAAGTAATTTATCAGGTAAACATAAATTCTGTTTTCTCCAACATAGGTGTGTCCGGTCCACGGCGTCATCCTTACTTGTGGGAACCAATACCAAAGCTTTAGGACACGGATGAAGGGAGGGAGCAAATCAGGTCACTACGGTTAAACACCAAAAAACTCTAAGCCATCTCCGTGGAGATGTTGCCTGTACAACGGCAAAGAGAATGACTGGGGAAGGCGGAGCCTAGGAGGGATCATGTGACCAGCTTTGCTGGGCTCTTTGCCATTTCCTGTTGGGGAAGAGAATATCCCACAAGTAAGGATGACGCCGTGGACCGGACACACCTATGTTGGAGAAATTGGACTTATTCTTAGCCTTGAAAGGCCTATCTTGTGGGAGGGCATGGCCCTTACCCCCAGTGATGTCTGAAATAATCTCTTTCAATTCTGGCCCAAAGAAGGTCTTACCTTTGAAAGGGATATTAAGCAATTTTGTCTTGGAAGATACATCCGCAGACCAAGACTTTAGCCAGAGCGCTCTGCGCGCCACAATTGCAAACCCTGAATTTTTCGCCGCTAATCTCGCTAACTGCAAAGCGGCATCTAAAATAAAGGAATTAGCTAACTTAAGTGCGTGAATTCTGTCCATAACTTCCTCATACGGAGTCTCTCTACTGAGCGATTTTTCTAGTTCTTTGAACCAGAACCACGCTGCTGTAGTGACAGGAATAATACACGAAATAGGTTGAAGGAGGTAACCTTGCTGTACAAAAATCTTTTTAAGCAAACCCTCCAATTTTTTATCCATAGGATCTTTGAAAGCACAATTGTCCTCAATAGGAATGGTCGTGCGTTTGGCTAGTGTAGAAACCACCCCTCGACCTTAGGAACTGTTTGCCATAAGTCCTTTCTGGGGTCGACCATAGGAAATAATTTCTTAAATATAGGAGGAGGGACAAAAGGTATGCCTGGCTTCTCCCACTACTTATTCACTATGTCCGCCACCCGCTTGGGTATTGGAAAAGCGTCGGGGTGCACCGGGACCTCTAGGAACTGGTCCATCTTGCACAATTTTTCTGGGATGACCAGATTGTCACAATCATCCAGAGTAGATAGCACTTCCTTAAGCAGTGCGCGGAGATGCTCTAATTTAAATTTAAATGTCACAACAACAGGTTCTGCCTGCTGAGAAATTCTTCCTGAATCAGAAATTTCCCCATCTGACAAAACCTCCCTCATTGCCACTTCAGATTGGTGTGAGGGTATGACAGAAAAATTATCATCAGCGCCCTCCTGCTCTACAGTGTTTAAAACAGAGCAATCGCAATATTTGCTATGGAGTTATCCATTACTGCCGTCAATTGTTGCATAGTAACAAGCATTGGCGCGCTAGAAGTACTAGGGGTCTCCTGCGTGGGCAAAAACTGGTGTAGACACAGAAGGAGATGATGTAGAACTATGTCTACTCCCTTCATCTGAGGAATCATCTTGGGCAACTTTACTATCTGTGACAGTACTGTCCTTACTTTGTTTGGACGCTATGGCACAATTATCACACATTTTAGAAGGGGGAGACGCATTGGCTTCCATACAGGCTTCCATACATACAGAACATGATCTATCTGAAGGCACAGACATGTTAAACAGGCTTAAACTTGTTAATAAAGTACAAAAAACGTTTTAAAACAAAACCGTTACTGTCTCTTTAAATTTTAAACAGGGCACACTTTATTACTGAATATGTGAAAAACTATGAAGGAATTATTCAATCTTAACCAAATTTTCACCACAGTGTCTTAAAGCATTCAAAGCATTGCACCCCAAATTTCAGGCTGTTAACCCTTAAAATGTGGAAACCGAAGCCGTTTACAATTTTAACCCCCTTACAGTCCCAGCCCCAGCCTTTGCTGCGACTTCACCAAACCCAGGGGAGTATACGATACCAAATGAAGCCTTCTAGGAACCTTTTCAATGAATTCCAGACCCACACACATGCAGCTACATGTACTGATCTCAAAAGTAACTGTGCAGTAATGGCGCGAAAATGAGGCCCTGCCTACTACAGAGAAAGGCCCTTCCTGACTGGGAAGGTGTCTAAACAAGTGCCTGACGTAAAAAAACGTTCCCCAAAGTTATAAAAGTGTGAAATTCAACTTCAAACTGTATAAAATACCTAAATAAAGTAATCGATTTAGCCCATAAAAGTGTCTACCAGTTTATAGCCCATATTAAGCCCTTTATTCTGTTTGAGACTAAGAAAATGGCTTACCGATCCCCATGAGGGGAAAAATGACAGCCTTCCAGCATTACACAGTCTTGTTAGAAAAATGGCTAGTCATACCTTAAGCAGAAAAGTCTGCAAACTGTTCCCCCCAACTGAAGTTCTCTCAGCTCAACAGTCCTGTGTGGGAACAGCAATCGATTTTAGTTACTGCTGCTAAAATCATACTCCTCTCATAAACAGAACTCTTCATCTCTTTCTGTTTCAGAGTAAATAGTACATACCAGCACTATTTTAAAATAAACTCTTGATAGTAGAATAAAAACTACAACTAAACACCACATACTCTTCACCATCTCCGTGGAGATGCTACTTGTTCAGAGCGGCAAAGAGAATGACTGGGGGGGCGGAGCCTGGGAGGGACTATATGGACAGCTTTTGCTGTGCTCTTTGCCATTTCCTGTTGGGGAGGAGAATATTCCCACAAGTTATGGATGACGCCGTGGACCGGACACACCAATGTTGGAGAAATATATATTTATGTGTTTATATGTGTATGTCTGTAAATACATATATAGACATAAAAATACATAAATACATATGTACACTTATATAGACATACAGTATATATATATATATATATATACAGTATATACGTATATATATATATATATATATATATATACATACATCTTTAGACATGTATATATATATATATGTATGTCTATGTTAAAGCCCTTTGTCTGCCTTTTGAGATCTCGTATCTTTGAGCCCTTATAACATTTTTGTGCAATATTTTTTTTAAATATTTTTTATTAAGAGTTATTATGAGTGTAATGTATTTCTGATGTGTTTTGCGTCACACTTTAGTCTTGCAAAACCGTTAACCAGAGATCTGAAGTTGCAGTAATCATTCTAGCATAAATTGCGATTGTGCTCAAGCAATCGTGTTTACTTTCAACTTGTAATACGAGCGGTAAAAGCTTCCCAAACCCCTTGTGCCGTCAGAGACCCCCACACAGCTCCCCAACCTGTAAGACTTGCATTTGTTGAGATTATAGTCCAGGTCGGAAGAACAAAAGAAGCCCCCTGAATTAAACGATGGTGATCTGTCCACCACGTCAGAGAATGTTGTACAATCGGTTTTAAAGATATTAATTGAGATATCTTTGTGTAATCCCTGCACCATTGGTTCAGCATACAGAGCTGAAGAGGTCGCATGTGAAAACGAGCAAAGGGGATCGCGTCTGATGCAGCAGTCATAAGACCTAGAATTTCCATGCATAAGGCTACCGAAGGGAATGATTGTGACAGAAGGTTTCGACAAGCTGAAATCAATTTTAGACGTCTCTTGTCTGTCAAAGACAGAGTCATGGACACTGAATCTATCTGGAAACCCAAAAAGGTTACCCTTGTCTGAGGAATCAATGAACTTTTTAGTGAATTGATCCTCCAACCATGATCTTGAAGAAACAACACAAGTCGATTCGTATGAGATTCTGCTAAATGTGAAGACTGAGCAAGTACCAAGATATCGTCCAAATAAGGAAATACCACAATACCCTGTTCTCTGATTACAGACAGAAGGGCACCGAGAACCTTTGTAAAAATTCTTGGAGCTGTAGCTAGGCCAAACGGCAGAGCCACAAACTGGTAATGCTTGTCCAGGAAAGAGAATCTCAGGAACTGATAGTGAGCTGGATGAATCGGAATATGCAGATATGCATCCTGTAAATCTATTGTAGACATATAATGCCCTTGCTGAACAAAAGGCAAGATAGTCCTTACAGTTACCATTTTGAATGTTGGTATCCTTACATAACGATTCAATATTTTTAGATCCAGAACTGGTCTGAAGGAATTCTCCTTCTTTGGTACAATGAAGAGATTCGAATAAAACCCCAGCCCCTGTTCCAGAACTGGAACTGGCATAATTACTCCAGCCAACTCTAGATCTGAAACACATTTCAGAAATGCTTGAGCTTTCACTGGGTTTACTGGGACACGGGAAAGAAAAAATCTCTTTGCAGGAGGTCTTATCTTGAAACCAATTCTGTACCCTTCTGAAACAATGTTCTGAATCCAAAGATTGTGAACAGAATTGATCCAAATTTCTTTGAAAAAACGTAAACTGCCCCCTACCAGCTGAGCTGGAATGAGGGCCGCACCTTCATGTGGACTTAGAAGCTGGCTTTGCTTTTCTAGAAGGCTTGGATTTATTCCAGACTTGAGATGGTTTCCAAACTGAAACTGCTCCTGAGGATGAAGGATCAGGCTTTTGTTCTTTGTTGAAACGAAAGGAACGAAAACGATTATTAGCCCTGTTTTTACCTTTAGATTTTTTATCCTGTGGTAAAAAAGATCCTTTCCCACCAGTAACAGTTGAGATAATAGAATCCAACTGAGAACCAAATAATTTATTACCCTGGAAAGAAAGGGAAAGTAGAGTCGATTTAGAAGACATATCAGCATTCCAAGTTTTAAGCCATAAAGCTCTTCTAGCTAAAATAGCTAGAGACATAAACCTGACATCAACTCTGATAATATCAAAAATGGCATCACAGATAAAATTATTAGCATGTTGAAGAAGAAGAATAATATTATGAGAATCATGATCTGTTACTTGTTGCGCTAAAGTTTCCAACCAAAAAGTTGAAGCTGCAGCAACATCAGCCAATGATATAGCAGGTCTAAGAAGATTACCTGAACACAGATAAGCTTTTCTTAGAAAGGATTCAATTTTCCTATCTAAAGGATCCTTAAAGGAAGTACCATCTGCCGTAGGAATAGTAGTACGTTTAGCAAGGGTAGAAATAGCCCCATCAACTTTAGGGATTTTGTCCCAAAACTCTAATCTGTCGGACGGCACAGGATATAATTGCTTAAAACGTTTAGAGGGAGTAAATGAATTACCCAAATTATTCCATTCTCTGGAAATTACTTCAGAAATAGCACCAGGAACAGGAAAAACTTCTGGAATAACCACAGGAGATTTAAAGACCTTGTCTAAACGTTTAGATTTAGTATCAAGAGGACCAGAATCCTCAATTTCTAAAGCAATTAAAACTTCTTTAAGTAAAGAACGAATAAATTCCATTTTAAATAAATATGAAGATTTATCAGCATCAACCACTGAGACAGAATCCTCTGAACCAGAGGAATCATTAGAATCAGAATGATGATGTTCATTTAAAAATTCATCTGGATAATGAGAAGTTTTAAAAGATTTTTTGTGTTTACTAGAAGGAGGAATAACAGACATAGCCTTCTTAATGGAGTCAGAAACAAAATCTCTTATGTTATCAGGAACACTCTGAACATTAGATGTTGTTGGAACTGCAACAGGTAATGGTACTTTACTAAAGGAAATATTATCTGCATTAACAAGTTTGTCATGACATTTAATACAAACAACAGCTGGAGGAACAGCTACCAAAAGTTTACAGCAGATACACTTAGCTTTGGTAGTTCCAGCACCAGACAGCGATTTTCCTGAAGTATCTTCTGACTCAGATGCAACGTGAGACATCTTGCAATATGTAAGAGAAAAAACAACATATAAAGCAAAATTGATCAAATTCCTTAAATGACAGTTTCAGGAATGGGAAAAAATGCCAAAGGACAAGCTTCTAGCAACCAGAAGCAATGAAAAATGAGACTTAAATAATGTGGAGACAAAAGCGACGCCCATATTATTTGGCGCCTAAATGCTTTTGGCGCCAAAATGACGCCACATCCGGAATGCCGACATTTTTGGCGCAAAAGAACGTCAAAAAATGACGCAACTTCCGGCGACACGTATGACGCCGGAAACAGAAAAGATTTTTTGCGCCAAAAAAGTCAGCGCCAAGAATGACGCAATAAAATGAAGCATTTTCAGCCCCCGCGAGCCTAACAGCCCACAGGGAAAAAGTCAAATTTTTAAGGTAAGAAAAATGATTGATTCAAATGCATTATCCCAAATATGAAACTGACTGTCTGAAAAAAAGGAATGTTGAACATTCTGAGTCAAGGCAAATAAATGTTTGAATACATATATTTAGAACTTTAAAAAAGTGCCAAACCATAGCTTTAGAGTGTCACAGAAAATAAGACTTACTTACCCCAGGACACTCATCTACATGTTTGTAGAAAGCCAAACCAGTACTGAAACGAAAATCAGCAGAGGTAATGGTATATATATATATAAGAGTATATCGTCGATCTGAAAAGGGAGGTAAGAGATGAATCTCTACGACCGATAACAGAGAACCTATGAAATAGACCCCGTAGAAGGAGATCATTGAATTCAAACAGGCAATACTCTCTTCACATCCCTCTGACATTCACTGCACGCTGAGAGGAAAACCGGGCTCCAACCTGCTGCGGAGCGCATATCAACGTAGAATCTAGCACAAACTTACTTCAGGCAAAGTTTGTAAAACTGATTTGTGGGTGTGGTGAGGGGTGTATTTATAGGCATTTTGAGGTTTGGGAAACTTTGCCCCTCCTGGTAGGAATGTATATCCCATACGTCACTAGCTCATGGACTCTTGCTAATTACATGAAAGAAATTAAAATATTTGAAAACTTTTCACAGGTCAGTTGTTACAAGTGTTCATGGTTAAAGTTTGTATTAAAATTCCCTGGTCTCTTGGGGTTATTTTTACATGTTTACAATTTCAGATAATTAAAAAAAAAACATTTACATTAAAGGGACATAATACTCATATGCTAAATCACTTGAAACTGATGCAGCATAACTGTAAAAAGCTGATAGGAAAATATCACTTGAGCATCTCTATGTAAAAAAAGAAGATATTTTACCTCACAATTTCCTCAGCTCAGCAGATTAAGTTCTGTGTAAAAAGTTATACTCAGCTGTTGCTCAGCTGCAGGTAATAAAAAAAAAGAAGAAATGAACAGCAGCCAATCAGCATCATAAACTCTTTTACTGTGATCTCATGAGATTTCACTTAACTCCCATGAGATTTCATTGTAAACTTCCTTACACTGAATAGGGAAATAAGATGAGTGTGCACGAAAGCTCACTCCCTTAGCTGTCCCGAGACAGACATACTGATTTGTTGCTTAGAAGTCCTTTACAATGGGATGTGGCTACTGAGAAACTTTTGAGGTAAAATATCTTTCTTTTTTACATAGAGATGTTCAGGTGATATTTTCTAGTCAGCTTTTTACAGCTATAATGCATCACTTTCAAGTGTTTAAACATTTGGGTATTATGGCCCTTTAAGTCCAGAGTATATGTTCTATTAACATTTTTCTTTAACAACAAACAAAACACACACACACACACACAAGAAGAAGCAGTTTAGATTTGAGAAAAAAATAAATTCTTTATTTCTACAATTTTGTGTAGAGATTCATGGGCACATGTTACATTTAAAAGGATTTAAAGATTAATTGAGAGGACTGAAAAGGGAAATATCACAAATTGTCTTTCATTTTAAACTATCTAAGCATTGAGATTTGTCAAAGTTTACCGGAACTGATCAAGACGTTGGAATCAGAAACATGAGCACTGTCTACTAAAAACACTCAAATCAAGGTAAAACGTCTGCACTTATTAGACTTGATTGTGGATGAGGAAACAATTGACTAAATTTCAATTCTTTGTAACGGCAATTCTAAATACATTTATTTTGATATAAGAATAGAATATGCAATGCTCCATAGGTAACCGAGATCTACATGATCCAAGCTAGGCTCCTTTGTTCTTAAAGATAATTAACATGAACTAATATATTCAGTGCAGTATTCTGTCAGTCCATATAATCATTTTATAAAATAGACCAAATTAAACAATTAGTCTTTATCATTTTTACGCAATGATTTCATAGTAAATAAATTTACACAACACAAAACAGTTTCCAGATATTTGTTTGTATTTACATCAAACCACAGATGTACATATTTACAAAATAGCAAAATAAAGATATTTCTTTAAAATTAGTATTTTTTAAATGATATGTATATATAATTTGAAATATTAGTTATCCGTAACATAAATTATCCCCCTATTTTTAAATATACTTGAAAGGCAGTAGTTTATTTAATGATCAACTTTTTATATTTTTTATTATTTTGCTTTCACTATTTTACTGATGCTATTCTATATATATATATATATATATATATATATATATATATATATATATATATATATATATATATATATATATATAATTTCACTGGTAAATCAGTTTCAGGACAGTAAATTGCTATATGTTACGTGTAAGAAAAGCGGCAGGAAAATTCTAGCTGGTTGTTTGGTGCTTTGCTTAAGAATCCAAATCCAAATATTCTTGATCTTCAGTTATTCTTAGCATCAGCTGTTGCTCATAATAAAGACTTTTTGCATAGTTTATCTCTTGAGATATTTTTACAGCTAGTGCTTCAGACTTCACGTACACCTTTAAATATAAGAAAATAAATAACAGCAGCATTGTTAGCAAAGGGTTATATATAAAGTACCAATAAAACATGAAGAAAATGAAAATGGACAAATACTTTCAGTAAAATAACCATTGACAGGTTCTATTATTTCTTGTCCTTCTGGATTGTTAGCAGCTCTGGATATAAAGAGAATTACCCTATTCATTTACACACCTAACAAATGATATATTTATGTTGATATTATAAGCACAGTATATATGAGCTCATAGAGATCCATGTTATTAGTTTGGCATATAACAAATTGTATGAGCAATCTGACAGATGTGAAATTGAATATGACTATTTAAGCACATGACACCCTTACATTGATAACTAGGTAAATGTGTCATTTAGAGAGGAGGCGTTTCGAAATATCCGTAGTGTTAGTGATCAGACCCTCTGAAGTTAAGGGAAATCCCCTATGAGTAATGATTAAATCACAATTACGTAATATTACGCATGCGCATTGGGGACAAGGTAATTTAGCACATGCGGATTGGAATCTCATAGAGGCAGAGAGTATTTAAATGTATGTTGTCACGCATACCAGACAGCCAAGGCTGCTGTCACGGACACAGGGCTGCAAGGGTTAAACCCCTTCTACCTCACCCCTGTTGTTCCTCAGTGGTTTTGTGCTCCTTGGAGGAACCACAATATCTAGGAGTCTTTGTTTGCTTGTTTTTTTGTTCCTACTTTGTCAGAGAAGAGCTGGTCTCTGACCAGAAAAACCCTCCTAGGCTGGCCGGGATCCTGGAACTCCTGGTCAGCCGTCTCACAACGGACACCCGCCTAACCCCTCTCAGGCTGAACGGGCTCCTGGAACTCATGGTCGGCCACAGAACAGCAGGACACCTGCTAACTTTACCCCTGGTCGCTCCAGCGGCCCTTTGCCCCAGAGCTCCTCTATTTTGGGCATTGGTAGCCCCTAGGGAGGACCAGAGGTGGGGGAATTACCGGAGGGGAGCTTTTTTGGGAACCGGAGGTTTCTAACACCCCTACCCCCATAACTTTAACAGACTGTATCTCTGGTCCCCGGTAACGAATCACACTGCTTTTTGGACTGTGGCATCTGGGGATCGACACCCTGGAAGTGCCGCCGCTCTCCCGGGATCACCCCGAAACCGCCACCTATCCCCCCTATCTCTACCGGGCTGTAACTCTAGTCTCCAGTAGCGGATCACGTCGCTTTTTGGACTGTGGCATCTGGGGACAGAGAGCTTTCAAATGACACACTGGAAGTGTTGCCGCTCCCCGGGATCACCCCAAAACCGCCACCCCTGGGATTCTGTTGGACTGTGGCTGCTATGGACTCGCCGGTCGGTCTGGAGGGGCGGGAAAATTGTGGGATTGTCCAGTGTCTTATCAAGATGAGCTTTGTGTATAAAAGGAGTGTGTTTTCCAATAAAGTCAGTTCTTCTTTGTTCCACCTAAATGCTAGTTGCCTAGTTATTTGGGTGGGGATTGCGGAAATCCCTTATCCGCTACATAGCAGCCCCTTGTCTGGGGGAGGTGGGACCCTGAATACTGGTGCTGTCAGGCATCAGTGGTGGCTACAGGCTGTGGTCACTTGTCAGCTACATAGCTGCAGTCGGCAGGGAGGAAGCAGGACCCGTTTGGCGGAGTTACCCAGCCGGGGTAGTCGGGGTATCCGTCACATTGGCTGGCAGTGGTGGGATCTGCTTCTTTCACATGATTCCTGCTGACAGAGGAGAAGGGCCACAGTAGCCGGTAACTATGGAAGCCAAGTTTCTAAGGAGAGTACAGGAGGCGCTGGCCCAGCTGGACGGTCCTATTTACCTACAGGACGAACTGGCCCAGCTGGATGGTCCTATTTATCTACAGGATGAGCTGGAACAGAGGGACCTCTGGTGGGAGGCTCTTCAACATGACCGGGACGATGGAAAAGTCCTCCCCACAAATGACACAAGGTTCCGGGTTCGGCGGACCTTGCGAGTGCCTTTCCTGGGAAAACAGCCAAAGAAGGAATGGCTATCTGTCCTACATAGACTGGTCCAGACAGAGATGTGGGTGGAGGACGGCTACCGGGCCCTCAGATGGCTCGCTATGCAAGCACAGCCATGGCTGGTGGAAACCTCTCCCACAGAGGGCTTTGGGGGCCCTGGATTACAATTTACAAAAAGGACAGAGGACCCCAGACTTTGGGAGCGAGACGGACCAGGGTCTGGAGGATATCTCTGGGCTCCAAGAGGAACTGCTGGATCTCTTGGAGGAATCCTGGCTACTAGACGATCTGGATTTTATAAGTGACCAGGAAGAGGCACTGGTCAAGGAATACCAGAGGCTGCTAAATCTTGTTAAGCAGCCTGCTGAGACTAAACAGATCTGGGGTGTAGCACTCTGGGATTCATGGAGCTCGACCATGGAGGAGTGGCAACAAAGAAAAAGGGACCCAGGGCTGCTGGATCCCGATCAGCAGCCTGGCTTTGAGCTTATGGTCTTGGACCAGGGAGCCACCCCAGCAGAAGCGCTGGCAACAGGGCAGAGAGCCACGGCCTCTGCCCAGCACCTGCAACAGCTCCAGGAAACCAGGGAGCGGAGGTCGCTGACTTCTCTCCCCACCCACAGAACTCCCTCCCGGGAGAGGAGACAGTCGGTCTCTCTGCCCAGCGGCAGAGCCAGGAGCAGGGAGAGGAGACACTCAGTCTCTCTCCCCAGCAGCAGAGCCATCCCCTGGGAGCGGAGGTACTCATCCTCCCTACCCTTACACAGAACTCCTTCCTGGGAGAGGAGACAGTCTGTCTCTCTCCCCAGCGGCAGAGCCAGGAGCAGGGAAGGGAGACAGTCGGTCTCTCTTCCCAGCGGCAGAGCCATCCCCTGTGTGTGGAGGTAGTCGTCCTCCCTCCCCTTACACAGAACCCCTTGCAAGGAGAGACGGATGTTGATAACTCTCCCCAGCAGCAGAACCCCTTTATGGGAGAGGAGACAGTGGGTCTCTCTCCCCAGCGGCAGAGCCAGGAGCAGGGAAAGGAGACAGTCGGTCTCTCTCCCCAGCGACAGAGCAATCCCCTGGAAGCAGAGGTAGTCGTCCTCCCTCCTGTAAGCAGAACCCCTTCCTGGGAGAGGAGACAGTCGGTCTCTCTCCCCAGCGGCAGAGCCAGGAGCAGGGAGAGGAGACAGTCGGTCTCTCTCCCCAGTGGCCAAGCCATCCCCTGGGAGCGGAGGTAGTCGTCCTCCCTCCCCTTTACACAGAACCCCTTGCAGGAAGAGACGGATGTCGATAACTTTCCCCAGCGGCAAAACCCCTTCCAGAGAGCCAGGTACAGGGAGAGGAGACAACCGGTCTCTCTCCCCATCAGCAGAGCCATCCCCTGTGAGCGGAGGTAGTCTTCCTCCCTGTCCCCGTAAGCAGAACCCCTTCCCGAAAGAGGAGACAGTTGGTGTCTCTCCCCAGTGGCAGAGCCAGGAGCAGGGAGAGGAGACAGTTGGTCTCTCTCCCCAGCGACAGAGCCATCCCCTGGGAGCAGAGGTAGTCGTCCTCCCTCCCCTTACACAGAACCCTTTCCTGGGAGAGGAGACAGTCGGTCTCTCTCCCCAGCGGCAGAGCCATTTCCTGGGAGCGGAGGTAGTCGTCCTCCCTCCCCTTACACAGAACCCTTGCAGGGAGAGACGGATGTTGATAACTCTCCCCAGAGGCAGCACCCTTTTCAGGGAGAGGAGACAGCCGGTCTCCCTCCCCAGTGGCAGCACAGTTTCTCAGGGAGCGGAGGTAGCCGGCCGGCCTCCCTCCCCAGCGACAGATCCCCTTCCCAGGAGGAGAGACAGTCCGTCTCTCTCCCCAGTAGCTGGGCATGATCTCTACCCTTTTTCCGCCCGGAGGAAAATTTCCCACAGGGGGCAGACATGACATTGGGCCCGGGGGAGACCTGGCCCTGCAGTTGGTGCCACAAGTTTGGGCACCCGAGTCTTGCCTGCCCCACCAAGGAGCAACCTCACCCTCCGGTCTGGGGTGGGAATACACTTGTGGGAGAGCATGGATAATCTTCCCCAGCAACCGAGAAGTGGAGGGACACCATCGGACCGCCCCAGGCTGATCCGTTAAGGGTCTAGCTAGGTCTGCCGAACTGGAGGGGGGGAGATGTCACGGATACCAGACAGCCAAGGGTGCTGTCACGGACACCGGGCTGCAATTGTTAAACCCTACTACCTCACCCCTGTTGTTCCTCATCGGATTTGGGCTCCTCGGAGCGACCACGAACTCTAGGAGTCTTTGTTTGCTTGTTGTTTTGTTCCTACTTTGTCATAGAAGACTGGAAATACCCTCCTAGGCTGGCCGGGCTCCTGGAACTCCCGGGCGGCTGCCTTACAACGGACACCCGCCTAACCCCTCTCAGGCTGGCCGGGCACCTGGAACTCACGGTCGGCCCCAGAAAAGCAGGACACCCGCTAACTTTACCCCTGGTCGCTCCAGCAGCCCTTTGCCCCAGAGCTTCGCTCTTTTGGGGATTGGTAGCCCCTCGTGTGGACAAGAGGGGGAATTACCGGAGGGGAGCTCCTTTGGGAACCAGGGTTTTTTGACACCCTTATGCCCATAACTTCGATGGACTGTATCTCTGGTCCCCTGTAATGAATCACATCTGTTTTTGGACTGGAAGTGCTGCCGCTCCCCCGGGATCACCACGAAAACGTCACCTACCCCCCCCCCACCATCTTTACTGGGCTGTAACTTTGGTCCGCAATAGCGGATCACGCCGCTTTTTGGACTGTGGCAACTGGGGATCGAGAGCTTTTGGGATCACCCAGAAACCACCACCCCTGGGTCCTGGGATTCTGTGGCTGCTATGGAGGCGCCGGTCTGTCTGGAGGAGCGGGAATGAAGGGAAAATTGTGGGATTGTCCAGTGTCTTATCAAGATGAGCTTTGTGTATAAAAGGAGTGTGTGTGTTTTTTTTTTAAAATAAAGTCTGTTCTTCTTTGTTCAACCTAAATGCTAGTTGTCTAGTTATTTGGGTAGGGATTGCTGAAATCACTTCTTCTCCGCTACATAGCGGCCCCTTGTCTGGGGGAGGAAGGACCCTCTGGCCTAGCTACCTAGTGGGGGTAGCCGGAGTCTGCCACAGGGTGGGACCCCTGAATACTGGTGCTTTAGGGCATCAAGGGTGGCTACAGGCTGTGGTCCCTTGCCAGCTACATAGCTGCAGTCGGCAGGGAGGAAGCAGGACCCGTTTGGCGGAGCTACCCAGCCGGGGTAGTCGGGGTATCCATCACATATGTACTGCAGGGTTTTAATTTATACACCTGATGAAATGGTGGAGCAAGCACAGACAAATGCGTTGTGAATTTTATGATGGATTTAATCATATACTAAACTAAATTTTATATTGCAGTTCGTACTTAATTTTATTACACTAGAAATCTTGTATCTTGGACTAGATCATATCAGTTTATATACGCTCAGGACCACTATGAAAGTCAAGTTGAATCCTAATTTGGAGATTCATGGTAGCGCATCCAGCTAAGTCTGTGTGGGTTTATAATCTAGGTATGCTTTTTAACAAAGGATACCAAAGGAACAAAGCAAATTTGATAATAGAAGTAAAATGGAAAAAAGTTTAAAAACTGCATGCTCTGTCTGAACCATAAACATTTAATCTTGATTTTAACGAGCCAGCCCATTTTAGGTTCAGCATCCTGGATAGCGCTTTCTGATTGGTGGCTGCACAGGTGCTGAACCAAAACTAGGCTCTTAAAGGGACATCATACACTCATTTTTTCTTTGCATAAATGTTTTGTAGATGATTTATTTATATAGCCCATAAAGTTTTTAGTTTTTTTTAAATGTATAGTTTTGCTTATTTTTAAATAACATTGCTCTGATTTTCAGACTCCTAACCAAGCCCCAAAGTTTTAGGAGGATACCGTCAGCTACCTACTCCAGCTTTGTGTAAAGGGTCTTTTCATATGCAAAAGAAGGGGGAGGTGGGGAGGGTCTTATATCCCACTTGCAGTGGGCTTTCCAACTGCCTTTTCAACAGAGCTAAACTGAGAGCTTCTAAGTAAGTTTTTAAACAGTTTTATACTGGATTTTTATATCAGTATCTGTGCATCTTATTCTTTATAGTAGTGTCTATTACATGCAGTTATATGAAAATTGGTGTATACTGTCCCTTTAAGCTTACATATATTCCTGCTTCTCAAATAAAGATACAAAGAGAACGAAGAAAAATTGATAATAGGAGTAAATTAGAAAGTTGCTTAAAATTGCATGCTCTATCCAAATCACAAAAGAAAAAATTTGGATTCAGTCAGTATCCGTTTAAAGCCAATTAGGGAATTATCTATCGAAGGGCATAGTTGGCAACATTTAAAAAAAAATGAAATTCAGTGACACTTGAGCATAGCCATGTCCAATTTATAGATTGCCTAGCCCCGCCCACTCCAATCCACCCCAAAAGCAGCACGTAAAATACTAGTAAGTATAATTTTAGCCATACTGATTAACTAAAGGGATAGGAAAAATTATATTTTCATGATTCAGACAGAGCATGTAATTTTGAAATATACTTTTATTATCAAATTTACTTTGTTCTCTTGGGTACCTTTGTTGGAAAGATTATGTACATAGCAGCAGCAGCAGTAATGCACTACTGGGAGCTAGCTGTTGATTGGTGGCCACATACATTTGTGTCTTTTGTCATTGGCTCACAAGATGTGTTCAGGAAGCTCCCAGTATTACATTGCTGCACTGGAGATGACTTTAACTATGTGTTTAATCAATTTGCAGAGGTTAAACAGGGTCATGTGCAAGAAATAGTGCAAATATAAAATTGGATAGTATGGGAGGATTTTGTTTTTGCATTGCTATAGCCTTTAATGCAGATTAAATCATCAAGTACATCATCCTCCCATACTATCAAGAATATAAATGACATAGGAAGAATAACTTTACAGCAAGTACCAAAATAAGCAAACAAGGGTTACATTATTAACCCTTCAGCATCTGTACAGCAAGACACCACAAAGCACCCTAGTTTATATAGATGTTACACAGCCTGAAATTAGATAGATATTACCTCAGTATGTTGAACCTGCTAACTGCTGTCTTTGGGCTGCTAAAAACATAATTTATGCTTACCTGATAAATTTATTTCTCTTGTGATGTATCAAGTCCACGGATTCATCCATACTTGTGGGATATTCTCCTTCCCTACAGGAAGTGGCAGAGAGAGCACCCACAGTAGAGCTGTCTATATAGCTCCTCCCTTAGCTCCACCCCCCAGTCATTCGACCGAAGGCTAGGAAGAAAAAGGAGAAACTATAGGGTGCAGTGGTGACTGAAGTTTTTTTAAATAAAAATATACTGCCTGTCTTAAATAAACAGGGTGGGCCGTGGACTCGATACATCACAAGAGAAAGAAATTTATCAGGTAAGCATAAATTATGTTTTCTCTTGTAATATGTATCGAGTCCACGGATTCATCCATACTTGTGGGATACCAATACCAAAGCTTTAGGACACGGATGAAGGGAGAGACAAGACAGGTACCTTAAACGGAAGGCACCACTGCTTGTAGAACCTTTCTCCCAAAAATAGCCTCAGAAGAAGCAAAAGTATCAAATTTGGAAAATTTGGAAAAAAGTATGAAGCGAAGACCAAGTCGCCGCCTTACAAATCTGTTCAACAGAAGCCTCATTTTGAAAAGCCCATGTGGAAGCCACTGCTCTAGTAGAATGAGCAGTAATTCTTTCAGGAGGCTGCTGGCCAGCAGTCTCATAAGCCAAACGGATGATGCTTTTCAGCCAAAAGGAAAGAGAGGTAGCCGTAGCCTTTTGACCTCTCCGTTTACCAGAATAAACCACAAACAATGAGGATGTTTGACGGAAATCTTTAGTTGCTTGTAAGTAGAACTTTAAAGCACGAACCACATCAAGATTGTGCAACAGACGTTCCTTCTTTGATGAAGGATTAGGACACAGTGAAGGAACAACAATCTCCTGATTGATATTCCTATTAGAAACAACCTTAGGAAGAAACCCAGGTTTGGTACGCAAAACCACCTTATCTGCATGGAAAACAAGGTAAGGTGAGTCACACTGTAAAGCAGATAACTCAGAAACTCTTTGAGCCGAAGAGATAGCTACTAAAAACAAAACTTTCCATGATAGAAGCTTAATATCTATGGAATGCATAGGTTCAAACGGGGGCTTGATTCTGACCAAGGCCTGACTAAATGCTTGAACGTCTGGGACATCTGCCAGTTGTTTGTGCAAAAGAATAGACAAAGCAGATATTTGTCCTTTTAAGGAACTAGCTGATAATCCCTTCTCCAATCCTTCTTGGAGAAAGGACAATATTCTGGGAATCCTAATCTTACTCCATGAGTAACCCTTGGATTCACATCAATAAAAATATTTGCGCCAAATCTTATGATAAATCTTCCTGGTGACAGGCTTTCTAGCTTGAATCAGGGTATCAATGACCGACTCAGAGAAACCACGCTTTGATAGAATCAGGCGTTCAATCTCCAAGCAGTCAGACGCAGAGAAATTAGATTTGGATGCGTGAATGGACCTTGGATTAGAAGGTCCTGCCTCATTGGCTGAGTCCACGGTGGAACCGATGACATGTCCACTAGGTCTGCATACCAAGTCCTGCGTGGTCACGCAGGTTCTATCAGAATCACCGAAGCTCTCTCCTGCTTGATTCTGGCAACCAGACGTGGGAGGAGAGGAAACGGTGGAAATACATAGGCCAGATTGAAGGACCAGAGCACTGCTAGAGCATCTATCAGTACCGCCTGGGGATCCCGGGACCTGGACCCGTAACGAGGAAGTTTGGCATTCTGACGGGGACGCCATCAGATCCAATTCTGGTGTGCCCCATAGCTGAGTCAGCTGTGCAAATACCTCCGGATGGAGCTCCCACTCCCCCGGGATGAAAAGTCCGCCTCCCAGTTCTCTACTCCTGGGATATGGATTGCTGAAAGATGGCAAGAGTGATGCTCCGCCCATCGGATTATGTTGGTTACCTCCATTCATCGCTAGAGAACTCCGTGTCCTCCTTGATGATTGATATAAGCTACAGTCGTGATGTTGTCCGACTGAAATCTGATGAATTTAGCGCTGCGGAATCTGTTGGCGCTCTACAAATAACCTGATAATAAATAATAATAATAATGAATTTGGCCGCAGCAAGCTGAGGCCACGCCTGAAGTGCTTTGAATATCGCTCTCAGTTCTAGAATGTTTATCGGGAGGAGAGTTTCCTCCTGATACCATAAGCCCTGTGCTTTCAGGGAGTTCCAGACTGCACCCCAGCCTAGCAGGCTGGCATCTGTCGTTACTATGAGCCACTCTGGCCTGTGGAAACACATTCCTTGAGGACAGGTGGTCTGAGACAACCACCAGAGAAGAGAATCTCTGGTCTCCTGGTCCAGATGCAGATGAGGAGATAAATCTGCATAATCCCCATTCTCTTCCAGCATGCATAGTTGCAGTGGTCTGAGGTGTAGGCGGGCAAAAACAACTATGTCCATATGCCGCTACCATGAGTCCGATTACCTCCATACACTGAGCCACTGATGGCTGAGAAATGGAATGAAGAGCTACGGCAAGGTGGTTAAGAGTTTTGATTTTCTGACCTCCGTCAGAAATATTTTCATTTCTGCCGAGTCTATCAGAGTCCCCTAGGAAGGAAACTCTTGTGAGAGGGAAGAGAGAACTCTTTATATGTTCACCTTCCATTCGTGAGATCTCAGAAAAAGCCAACACGATGTCCGTGTGAGACTTGGCTAGCTAGAAAGTCAAAGCCTGAATTAAGATGTCGTCTAGATGAGGCGCCACTGCTATGCCCGCGGTCTTAGAACCGCCAGAAGGGACCCTAGCACCTTTGTGAAAATTCTTGAGAGCCGTGGCCAACCCGAAAGGGAAGGGCCACAAACTGGTAATGCCTGTCCAGAAAGGCGAATCTGAGGAATTGATGATGATCTCTGTGAATAGGGATGTGTAGATACGCATCTTTTAAGTCCACAGTAGTCATATATTGACCCCTCCTGGATCAGAGGTAGAATAGTCCGAATAGTCTCCATCTTGAATGATGGAACTTTGAGGAATTTGTTTAGAATTTTGAGATCCAAGATTGGTCTGAAAGTTCCCTCTTTTTTGGGAACCACAAACAGGTTGAGTAAAACCCTAGCCCTTGTTCCTCTTTTGGAACTGGGCGGGATCCCTCCCATGGTATGTAGGTCTTCTACACAGTGTAAGAACGCCTCTCTCTTTGTCTGGTTTGCAGGACAATTGAAAAAAGTGAAATCTCCCCCTTGTGGGGGGGAGTCTTTGAAGTCCAGAAGATATCCCTGGGACACAATTTCTAAAGCCCAGGAATCGTGAACATCTCTTGCCCAAGCCTGAGCGAAGAGAGAGAGTCTGCCCCCTACTAGATCTGGTCCCGGATCGGGGACTACCCTTCATGCTGTCTTGCAGGCTTCTTGGCCTGTTTACCCTTGTTCCCAAGCCTGGTTAGGTCTCCAGACTGACTTGGATTGGGGCAAAATTCCCCTCTTGCTTTGCAGCAGGGGAAGCTGAAGCGGGACCACCCTTGAAGTTCTGAAAGGAACGAAAATTATTTTGTTTGGTCCTCATTTTTATTTGATCTATCCTGAGGGAGGGCATGGCCTGTCCCTCCAGTGATGTCTGAAATAATCTCTTTCAGTTCAGGCTCGAATAGGGTCTTTCCTTTGAAAGGGATGTTCAAAAGTTTAGATTTTGATGACACATCAGCAGACCAGTACTTAAGCCATAACGCCCTGCGTGCTAAAATGGCAAAACTTGAATTCTTTGCCGCTAATTTAGCCAATTGGAAAGCGGCATCTGTAATGAAAGAATTAGCCAACTTAAGGGCCTTAATTCTGTCCATAATATCCTCTAATGGAGTCTCCATCTGAAGAGCCTCTTCTAGAGCCTCGAACCAGAAGCAGCTGCAGTAGTTACAGGAACAATGCATGCAATAGGTTGGAGAAAAAAAACCTTGATGAACAAAAATTTTCTTCAGGAGACCCTCTAATTTTTTATCCATAGGATCTTTGAAAGCACAACTGTCTTCGATAGGTATAGTTGTACGCTTAGACAGAGTAGAAATAGCTCCCCTCCACCTTAGGAACTGTCTGCCACGAGTCCCGCATGGTGTCAGATATGGGAAACATTTTCTTAAAAACAGGAGGGGGAGCGAATGGAATACCTGGTCTATCCCACTCCTTAGTGATAATATTCACAATCCTCTTAGGGACTGGAAAAAACTTCAGGTGTAAACAGGAACCTCTAAGTGTTTGTCCATTTTACACAATTCTCTGGGACCACTATAGGGTCACAATCATCTAGAGTCGCTAATTCCTCCCTGAGCAATTAAGCGGAGGTGTTCAAGCTTAGATTTAATGGCCGTCATATCAGAATCTGTCTGAGGGAGCGTCTTTCCTGAATCAGAAATTTCTCCCTCAGATAACAAATCCCTTACCCCTACTTCAGAACATTGTGAGGGGTATATCGTATACGGCTACTAAATAGTCAGACGGCTCAGCATTTGTTCTTAACCAGAGCTGTCACGCTTTCCTTGTAAACCAGGCAGTTTGGATAAAACCTCTGTGAGGGTTGTCTTCATAACTGTGGCCATGTCTTGCAAAGTAAATGAATTTAACGCACTAGATGTACTTGGCGTCACTTGTGCCGAGCGTTACTGGTTTGTGACACCTTGGGGAGAGCTAGATGGCGAACCCTCATTTCCTTCTGACTGAGAATCATCTATTGCTCTATTTTTAAGTGCTAAAATATGTTCTTTATAGTTTATAGACATATCAGTCGCAAGTGGGACACATTCTAAAAGGGGGTTCCACAATGGCTTCTAAACACATTGAACAAGGATTTTCCTTGGTGTCAGACATGTTAAACAGGCTAGTAATGTAACAAGCAAGCTTGGAAAACACTTTAATCAAAGCAAATAACACTTAGAAAAAAACGTACTGTGCCTTTAAGAGAAAAAAAGCTGCACAAACTCTGCAAAACAGTGTAAAAAAGCAGTACATTTTTACAGTAGTATCATAAAGCCTATAGTAACTTTGCACAGCTATGCAAATAAACAATTAACCCCTTAATGTAAAAACCAGATTGACAAAAACGTCAAAACCGGTAAAAAACGTTCAGCACCTTGCCACAGCTCTGCTGTGGCGCCTACCTGCCCTTTAGGAACGATTTAGGAACGATTTGTGGGGAAAAAACTTCTTTACAGCCCTCAAACACAGTAGGAACCTCTGGAGAAGCAGCTGGATGTCTCTGAGGGAAAAGAAACTGCGCAACTGAGGCACGAAAATAGGGCCCCTCCCACCTCACTCAATGTTTTTGGGGCCTAAAAGAAACACAACAGAGTGTTTCTTAAACTAGCCATGTGGGTTAATAACCCTTAAACAAGCCACACTGACCCCTTAAGTCCCTCAAAAAACGTTATATTTGCATTTTTTCTAAATAAACAAAAAACGTTTTTTCCTATCAGTGTCACCAGTAACTAATGAGCCCTTTTATGCAAGCTGGGATTCCTACCAAGTGTCTGAATACAGCTTACCCTTCCCTCATGGGGATATTGTCAGCCTTTTCTAGAATTAACACAGTAACAATAGACTGAACATACCTCAATGCAGTTTTCCTGTACTCTGAACTGAACAGCAGTGGATCTTAGTTACAAAGTGCAAAGATCATCATCCTCCTTGCAGAAATCTTCATCCCTTTTCTGCCAGAGAGTAAATAGTACACACCGGTACCATTTAAAATAACAAACCTTTGCTTGAGAAATAAAAAACTAAACATTTTTGTCACCACACTCACTTTACCCTTCCTAGTACTTAGAGTAGGCAAAAAGAATGACTGGGGGGTGGAGCTAAGGGAGGAGCTATATAGACAGCTATGCTGTGGGTGCTCTCTTTGCCACTTCCTGTAGGGAAGGAGAATATCCCACAAGTATGGATGAATCCGTGGACTTGATACATCTTACAAGAGAAAACAATATATGTTGAGAATTTATTTTTATTTTTCAATTTTGGTAAGACACTATTGAAAGTTTCACAAGCAAGTGGCATTTTATGAGGTAACTAGTAATTGTTTTAATTTTTGCTGCAGTAGTGATTGTGGACAGTGGGTTAATAGACACAGAAATGCCCCTGTAAGTCTATTTTTTGTATGTTCTGTGAATTCCAGTCCCAGCACAAGCAGATCCTGATGTCTTAAAAAGACAGTGTACAACAATTTTCATAAAACTGCATGTAATAGACACTACTATAAAGAAGAATAGTATAGTTTTGCTTATTTTGAAATAACATTGTGCTGATTTTCAGACTCCTAACCAAGCCCCACAGTTTTAGATGTATACCGATGTACACAAGCTTCAGATTGCTTCTGTTTGTATAATGGGTCTTTCCATATGCAGGGGAGAGTCTGCTCTCAGCCTAACCTCATCAACAGTGCTAAATTAGGAGCTTCTAAGTACGTTTTTTAAAGGTTTTTTTTTTACCGGATTTTTATATCAGTATCTGTGCATATTATTCTTTATAGTAGTGTCTATTACATGCAGTTAAATTGAAATTGATGTATACTGTCTCTTTAAGAAAATGGCATAAAAAACTAATTGTCTTATTAAACTGATACATAAAAGAATTGTGTATTTTGCAATATCCTGCAATGGGATAAGATGGGTGTGCTTGTATAGAATAATAGCTTGGTAATGAAAAGGTATAAGTAAAACAGAAATTTACCATGTGATTTCTTAGTGATTCACAAGCTTAAAGGGACAGTCAACACCAAAATTGTTATTGTTTAAAAAGATAGATAATGCCTTTACTACCCATTCCCCAGCTTTGCACAACCAACATTGTTATATTAATATACTTTATAACATTTAAACCTCTAAATTTCTGCCTGTTTCTAAGCCACTTCAGACAGCCTCTTATCACATGCTTTTTTATTGGCTTTTAACAACAGGAGACGGCTAGTTCATGTGGGCCATATAGATAACGTTGTGCTCACGCCCGTGGAGTTATTTATGAGTAATTGGCTAAAATGTAAGTCAATAAATAGCCATGTGATCAGGGGGCTGTCAAAAAAGAGGCTTAGATACAAGGTAATCATAGAGGTAAAAAGTATATTATTATAAAAGTGTTGGTTATGCAAAAGTGGGGAATGGGTAATAAAGGGATTATCTATCTTTTTAAACAATACAATTTTTGGACTAGACTGTACCTTTAACTACCTTAGTTCCTATATGATGCCAATGTATTCACCAAACTGTGTAACAATGTTCTTACCATGGGTTTTTGATGAGATGGCCCAGGCATAGCAATTCCACTGCTTGAGTTTTCAGCTTTCTTTGTCAGCTGCACATAGATCTTGCCATGATCTTTTGATACGAGGCAGTGATACAGATCATCGTATTTAATCTCAAGAAAGATGGCATCGCGATCAACGTAATCTCCCCATTTTAGAAAGTAAACTGCTTTGGATGAGATCAACACACAGTAGCTATCTATGTGCTCTACTGCAATAAAACTGCAAGAATATAGAAAATAACTAGGTCAATAAAATGACAATGAGGAATGCATATTAGTAATATATTAAAACCAGTTAATTACAAAACAAAGACACACATTTTAGCTGAACTTAAATGGATATTAAACCCAATTGTTCTCTCTCAAGATTGAGATAGAGCATGCAATTTTTAAGCAACTTTCTAATTTACGTCTATTATCAAGTTTTCTTTGTTCTCTTGGTATCTTTGTTGAAAAATAGGACTGTAAGCTTAGGAGCCGGCCCATTTTTGGTTCAGCACCTGGGTAGTGCTTGCTGACTGGTGGTACATTTATCTACCAATTACAAGCGCTACCCAGGTGCTGAACCAAAAATGGTCTAGATCCTAAGCATACGTCACTGCTTTTCAACAAAAGGTACCAAGAGTACAAAGAACATTTGATAATTAAAAAGTTGCTTAAAATTGCATGCTCTATCTCAATCATGAAAGAAAAAAATGGGTTTTTAAAATCCCTTTAAGTAGATCTTAACATCAATTGTTTTTATCATAGTGTATGGATTCATTCAGAACTAAAAAAATAAAAAAATATTGTGATGTATATTCCTGAACCCGCCCCCCCCCCCCCCCCCTGTAATTATACAAAAGAGGCTTGTAAGTGTCTACAACCTGTAATTTAACAGATTTAAAGAGCCACTAAAGTCAAAACCAAATTTTCATGATTCAAATAAAGCATGGAATTAAAAAAAACAACTTTCTAATATACGTTTATTATTAATACTTAGAACATATTCTGCTATGTGCAGAACATTGGAATGTGAAATATTTACAGTAAATACACAGTATAAAACTTTATTAAATATGAATATTGCACAAATATGCTTTTACATGTTTTCCTCTACAAAGGTCCCCAGTTGCACTTATATCTATGTCAATATATTTATGCATTTATATGTTTATATAGTGTCCTGTAAACGCATACAGACACATATAAATACCATATGTACACACATACATCTTTAGACGTATATGTATGCAGGGACTACAGGGGGGTGCAGAGGTCGCAATTGCGACTGGGCCCCCAAGGGTTGGGGCCCATCTTAAAAAAAAAATTTTTTTTTACAATAAAAAACGTTGACCTGCCACTGCCTGCACTGATATCATGTGAGTGTGACATGATGCCTCACTAGTGTCTCTGACTACAGGGGTTAGTTTTTCTGTTTTACCCATTGGTGTTTATGTGTGTGTGTGTGTGTGTGTGTATGTATGTGACGGTGTGTGTATTTATGCATGTATGTGTGTGTGTATGTATGAATGTGACTGTGTGTGTATTTATGTATGTGTGTGTGTATGTGTGTATGTATGTGACTGTGTGTGTATTTATGCATGTATGTGTGTGTGTATGTGTATGTATGTATGTGACTGTGTGTGTATTTATGCATGTATGTGTGTGTGTATGTATGTATGTGACTGTGTGTGTATTTATGCATGTATGTGTGTGTGTATGTATGTATGTATGTGACTGTGTGTGTATTTATGCATGTGTGTGTGTATGTGTGTATGTATGTGACTGTGTGTGTATTTATGCATGTATGTGTGTGTGTATGTGTATGTATGTATGTGACTGTGTGTGTATTTATGCATGTATGTGTGTTTGTATGTGTGTATGTGACTGTGTGTGTATTTATGCATGTATGTGTGTGTGTATGTGTGTATTTATGTATGTATGTGTGTGTGTGTATGTATGTATGTGACTGTGTGTGTATTTATGCATGTATGTGTGTGTGTATGTATGTGTGTATGTGTATTTATGCATGTATGTGTGTATATGTGTGTATGTATGTATGTGACTGTGTGTGTATTTATGCATGTATGTGTGTGTGTGTATGTATGTATGTGTGTATGTGACTGTGTGTATTTATGCATGTATGTGTGTGTGTATGTATGTATGTGACTGTGTGTGTATTTATGCATGTGTGTGTGTGTATGTATGTGACTGTGTGTGTATTTATGCATGTATGTGTGTGTATGTATGTATGTATGTGACTGAGTTGTGTATTTATGCATGTATGTTGTGTGTATGTATGTATGTATGTGACTGTGTGTGTATTTATGCATGTATGTGTGGTATGTTAGTGGAACCAGCAAATTACAGACCTTGTTACTACAGCATGGGGGGGGGGGGGGCAGGGGGTAAACAGTGTCACTATACAGTACCACTACAGTATGGGGGGGCTGGACCTATGTATGCTATGTGCAGAACATTGGAATGTGAAATATTTACAGTAAATACACAGTATAAAACTATTAAATATGAATATTGCACAACTATGCTTTTACATGTTTTCCTCTACAAAGGGCCCCAGTGCACTTATATCTATGTCAATATATTTATGCATTTATATGTTTATATATGTCTGTAAACGCATACAGACACATATAAATACATATGTACACACATACATCTTTAGACGTATATGTATGCAGGGACTACAGGGGGTGCAGAGGTCGCAATTGCGACTGGGCCCCCCAAGGGTTGGGGCCCATCTTAAAAAAAAAAAAAATTTTTACAATAAAAAACGTTGACCTGCCACTGCCTGCACTGATATCATGTGAGTGTGACATGATGCCTCACTAGTGTCTCTGACTACAGGGGTTAGTTTTTTCTGTTTTACCCATTGGTGTTTATGTGTGTGTGTATGTATGTATGTATGTGACGGTGTGTGTATTTATCCATGTATGTGTGTATGTGTATGTATGTATGTGACTGTGTGTGTATTTATGTATGTGTGTGTGTATGTATGTGACTGTGTGTGTATTTATGCATGTATGTGTGTGTGTATGTATGTGACGGTGTGTGTATTTATGCATGTATGTGTGTATGTGTATGTATGTATGTGACTGTGTGTGTATTTATGCATGTATGTGTGTGTGTATGTATGTGACTGTGTGTGTATTTATGCATGTATGTGTGTGTGTATGTGTATGTATGCATGTGACTGTGTGTATTTATGCATGTATGTGTGTATGTATGTGACTGTGTGTGTATTTATGCATGTATGTGTGTGTATGTGTATGTATGTATGTGACTGTGTGTGTATTTATGCATGTATGTGTGTGTGTATGTATGTGTATGTATGTGACTGTGTGTGTATTTATGCATGTATGTGTGTGTGTATGTATGTATGTGACTGTGTGTGTATTTATGCATGTATGTGTGTGTGTATGTATGTATGTGTGGTGTGTGTATTTATGCATGTATGTGTGTGTATGTATGTATGTATGTATGTATGTGTGTATGTGTATTTATGCATGTATGTGTGTGTGTGTATGTATGTGACTGTGTGTTTATTTATGCATGTGTGTGTGTGTATGTATGTATGTGTGTGACTGTGTGTGTATTTATGCATGTATGTGTGTGTGTGTATGTGTGTATGTATGTGACTGTGTGTATTTATGCATGTATGTGTGTGTATGTATGTGACTGTGTGTGTATTTATGCATGTATGTATGTATGTGTGTGTATGTATGTATGTATGTGACTGTGTGTGTATTTATGTATGTATGTGTGTGTGTATGTATGTATGTATGTATGTATGTATGTATGTATGTATGTATGTGACTGTGTGTGTATTTATGCATGTATGTGTGTGTATGTTTGTGGAACCAGCAAATTACAGACCTTGTTACTACAGCATGGGGGGGGGGTAAACAGTGTCACTATACAGTACCACTACAGTATGGGGGGGCTGGACCATGTCACAGATTACTGTGGTCACTTTATAAAGTACTGGGGCGGGTAGGGTCAGGTCAGTCATCTCACCGGCAGATTACAGACTGTGTCACTGACTCACTATATACAGTACTGGTGGGTTAAACAGTGTCACTATATACAGTAATAGAGGGTCAGACCATCTCACAGACTGTGGGCACAGGGTACCTCCTTTTGCAGACGTGTAATCTGATTCATATTTTTTTTTCTGTGTTAAATGTAAAAAAAAAAAAAAAAAATATATGTATCAAATTCACTTTTTTTGGGGGGGGCCCTTCCTAGATTCTTGCACCTGGGCCCTGTGGTTTCTAGTTACGCCTCGGTATGTCGGTATCTTTATTTTAAAGCCCTCTGCCTTCCTTTCTTTTCAGGATTTATCAAGCAGTGGTCATTCCCTGTTTAAAGGTTCCAATTCTTAGCTCTACTGTTTTTACTTAGCATTTCCATGTTTTTTCCATTCATGCTAACTGTTTCAGGTCTGGAAAATATTTTGATTATTTCCTTATGTTGTTAAAAGCTACAAATGGTAGAATCTGATTATCTTCATTATTCTGTATGTTCAGGCTTCATTTAAAAGGAGGTTTCTAATGGTGGAAATGTAAAGTAACCAAAAAGAAAACTACAGTTTAAGCTGTAACAGGTCTGTGGTACTCACGTAGCTTTATAATATGCTGTACCCTTTGCCAGGAAAACTTCTTGAAAAAAACACAATGCAGTAAATTATGCTAATATTTTTCAGAAGATTTTTTTAACCCCTTCATGCAAGTGTTTAACATCGGAACAAACAGTTGCTTAAAAAACTAAATTATGCGATTGCCGATATGATCACATGATTTCAAGGCTCCAATCGGATTATAGGGGACTGACTATGATGCTAGGCAATGCCCCCCCCAGTCCGATTTTCATTAAATAAAAGGATGAAGGTGCAGGGCGCCAAAAAAGTAGGAAATTCCATATTGTTCTAACGGTGTTAAGCGGTTGAGAAGTACCAACTTATTATCAAACAATTTTTTTATTTTTTTAAAAGGGAGTTTTAGTCCAGCAGTGGGTATTTGTGGCTGCATGTGGTGCTCTGCGCCATGATCTGTTCTGGGTAAAATTTTATTGTTTAACAACCGAAACAACAAATAGAGGACCTACAAAGGTCAAAATTCAATTGTAAATGGAAGGTTTAAATAGGGTTGTACAGTTTACTTCTATGAAATAAATGTAGAGAATAATAACACTTATAGGAACATTAAAATAATGTTATTTGTTGTGTCTTAAAGGGACAGTCTAGTCCAAAAACATAAATTATGCTTACCTGATAATTTTCTTTTCTTCAGATGGAAAGAGTCCACAGCTGCATTCATTACTTTTGGGAATTCAGAACCTGGCCACCAGGAGGAGGCAAAGACACCCCAGCCAAAGGCTTAAATACTCATCCCACTCCCACTTCCCTCATCCCCAGTCATTCTGCCAAGGAACAAGGAACAGTAGAAGAAATATCAAGGTGAAAAGGTGCCAGAAGAATAAATATAATACATGCCCCACATAAAAAAACATGTGCGGGGAGCTGTGGACTCTTTCCATCTGAAGAAAATGATCAGGTAAGCATAATTTATGTTTTTCTTCATAAATGGAAAGAGTCCACAGCTGCATTCATTACTTTTGGGAAAACAATACCCAAGCTATAGAGGACACTGAATGCAAAACAGGAGGGTACAAGAGGCGTCCCATTCTGAGGGCACCAGGCCTGCAAAACCCTACCCACAAAAACCTGCTTCGTCCGAAGCCGAGAAAACTTTGAAAAAAGAAAAACCCCAAGGACACTGACCCACAGATAGTCCATAAGTCTTGCTAGAGACCGCAGAAATAGACTCGACTGAGCCAACACGCCTCCAAGAGACACCGTCGCCCAGCAGTTGGTCCCCAACCACACACCCCTTACTAGAGAAAAGGGATAAACTACCGAAACCTCCCAAAAAGGAGAAGACATGGAAGAAAAAAATCAAAGTTTCCCAAAGACCCCTAAATAGGGTACAACAAGTTCCAAATAAAAAAAGGAACCCAGAAAACCGAACCAAGCTCACAGAGAGCCGAACCCATCTTGAGAACAAGGCAGGCAACACCCAGACCCTGGATCTTACAGAAAACTACAAGGTTAAGACCGGGAATCTAAAACCGAGGAGAAAACTGCTCCTAAAAACAGTGCAACCGCACCTTAAAGGACAACTGAAGACAGAGTCCTCAAGTTACAAGATAATATCAAAATATTCGTAGATCGAATACGTGCAGCAACCCCAGATAAGCGAACACCTGAGTCAACACCACATGCCACAGTCATACCAGGATGACTTTGAAATAGAATACTTGCGGGCAAGTAAGAGCAGCTCAAAAGGGAAATCAAACCCTAACCGTCAGACTGCAGAAACATCCACTAAACATTGGCACATCACAGGCTATCCAAAAGCCGCTAGTCCTTCTCAACATGGAGGATCACAGAACCTGAAAGAGGCTCACCGAACCTCAAATGACCCGAGCACATACAACAGATCTCAGATCTTGCTCTACACTGAACCAGCCCAAGCGACAGTCAGGTCTGAAAAACGGGAACAGAAAGGACCCCAATCACCAACCTCCAGGGAAGGACATAATGAAGAACTCGGCCACCCCAACCGAACTCGGGAGCCCAAAGAGCTCCTTCAAATGGGTCCTCCCAAACAAAACCCCCTAGGAGATGAACATAGCAAAATGCAGTTGATCCCTATGAAGACCCAGCCTAATTGACAGTCTCGACAAGGAGATTGCAATTTCCACAGATGAAACAGAACAGGATAAAAACACCTGTTCCAACCTCCTGCACACAAGACAGTACAACAACCCTTCAGAGAGAACCCCCCTCCTTAAGAAGGACAAACAACCCCATTGAAAGGGAAAGGCACATATAGGAACAGCGCACATATTGACCAGATATGAGCCATAGTCTGTTGAAAACAAAAGCCGAATGAAAATCATCCAGACGACACTAATGAACACAGAAAGAACTCCCCCTGAAGGGGAGCCCAAATCGTTCAAAGGACCAGGCAAGCCATAAAGAGCATATCCGAAAGTGCCCAGGATCCTGGCCAAGCTGCTAGCAGACTCAATTGGCCAGTCTGTAGGCAATAATCTATGACCCCTGGAAAATTGGATCACCCCAAACCAGTCACAGGATAATAAGTTTCCGGACATCCAGAAAGATCCAAAGCAAAAATTAAAAGGTTCAAGCCCCAGAATTGTTTAAAACAAATAACACCACCAGGGAACACAACTACCCCATCTGCAGAAGCAGACCTCACAGGGGAATAACCGGACTACCCCGGAGAACGGGACAACACTCACTCGTAGATTCCAACCCAAAAGGAAGAGAACACCCCTTGCATAAGTCCAACACTCCAAAAAGGAGCTAGGGCACAACAGTGAGGCACCAAGACTCTAAAGACCAAGGGAGAACATCGAGGACAAGTCACCTGAAGAGTGAGTAGAACAAAGGCTAGTCTCCATATTGCCTCAGAGTACGTAACTAGAGGACCACACCCAAGGAAAAAGAATGCAAAGCATCCCAACCTCGTTAGAAAAAAACCATAAACAAAGCTTGGGGAAGGAGACAACACAGCCCAAGTCCCTGATAGGGAAAACAACAAACGCCCTACAGTATGAAAAGCCACATGGCCCTCCTTAAAGAGAGTATAATCATCAGATGACTATTTCTCCAACCACAAGGCTACCTTGCTACCCCCATAAGGCGGCCAAACCGCCAAGAAGAACGGACAAAGTCCAGAAAGCCGACCCAAAGGAAGACCCTCAAAAAGAACAGGTGCAGAAAAAGGACAATTCCATGGAGCCCCTAAAAAGGCAAGACCGCCAGAAACTGGCGGCAAGGAGGCCCTTAGTCCTCCAAACTTTTAACCCACACGGGAAGGAAACACTCAAAATCCCGACAAAATAACGGAAACAACAGAGTGTGTAGCAGTGGAACTTTACCGAGAGTCCCAGTCGACCAGCTAGAAAGGTTAACAAAGGACTGAACCAATCCCCCATGCCTCACGGACCCTCAGGTCCTCTCAAAATTCTTAGCTGAACTTGTTACAAACAAGGAATAACACCAATAATAATGTGAAACACTCGGTGCCCCAACCGGACCAGCCAGGCAGAACAGGCGCCACTTGTCTGAAACAGGCCGCGAAGAACAGAAGGATCCGAACCCAATCAGGACCCACCTGAAACTAAGGGGCCGATACTGTCACGGCCACAGATAGTCGCCCCCAGAGATGGGGGATAAACAGCAGACAAAACAAAGGACTAACATGTCCTCACACCAAACAAACTTCCGTAGAAGTAAACTGAGCGATCAAAAAAATCATAAGCATCGATTCCAGAAAACATTCCCGAAGAAAAAGCAGAAACATGAGCTCAAAATAAAAAAAAGGTTATCGCCGAAGAAGAACAGACACACCCGCAGGACCAGGATCCTGTTCTTCCAGCTCAGAACTTCAAAGGATACTCAATAAACAAGGCTATAAGAAGATTACTTCATCCTCCTATACCTAAGCCGGTGAAGACTGAGAATCCCTGTATCCATTAAGGATGGGATCCATCAACAACGCCAAAATGTGCCTCAGTAGGACACAAAGGCGTGCCAGTCTATAACGGAAGGCACAGCATACCTTTGCCTGAGCAGAAGACGACCCCGGCCCTGAAGGTTGACCCCCTGAAGCCTCAGGGACAGTCGTTCTCCCGGAGAGCTGAGTAGGCCATCCCATGCCTAAGGAGCCCCGGCTAACAGTAAACGTACAATATCGTAGTTGCAGATGCGCCAGAGCCATGATTATGGTCATGCGAAAATGTGCCATCACCCCCGGAGGGAACAAGCCACCTTCCAGAGAAGGATAAGCAAAATCTGGGTTACCTGCATGTGTAGTAAGAGTTGGTGGTAGGGAACTCGCCACTCGGGGAACCGGACGGCTCAGCAGCCCCTTGATTCCCTGATCCCGAGGAATTGAGCACTCTAAAATGGCATTCGGAACATAACTGGAGGGCATGTATTACCAGGGCTAATTTGTATTCTTCACCTGAAACAGAATCTGACGCAGAGACGTCTGTCTCCACAATATTAGAATCCTCCATAACAGGGATACTGAATACAAAAAAAACGGACCAAATAAGAAAATATAAATGACACCTGACACCCACAATGGCTGGGGCACTCACCACCTCCTATGAACCAGACACCGGCGGGCCAGAATTCCTCCGTCTCCACACGGTCAGGAATGCGGAAATGGAGAGCCACAAACGTGACCACGCCAGGTCACCAGGTACACCGTGCAGTCCAGAAAAAGCACGCTCAACCATAAAGGCCACGTCACTTCCAAAGGCCGTTATGTTCCACAAGCCATAAGTAACACTACACATACGCAGGTCAAATCACATAACAAACATGATAAAAAAAAACCCTGTTCAATAACCCGCCTCAGGAGATATTAACCCTTGATTCCAAGATACGAAAGGAGCCTCACTGAGACCCTGATTATGGTTAATCCTGCAAGGTGAGAGCCTCTCGGGAAAACATTTGTATTACCATACAATCATAACAAAAGTAAAATGAAACAATCTTACCGGAATCTACGCCGTGGAACAGGAACACGGCCCTTCAACTGTGACAGATAGTAGCCTTGCCTCTCCCATGGACTTGAGAGAAGAAATCAGGCAGCGAAACTCGTCAACGCAGAAAGACTCTCCCTGCATCTCCGGACTAACTTTCGTCCATGCTCTCACTGAGAGGCTGACAGGATTACTTAAAACTCCAGTACCATGCCGAAGAGTACTACCCTCCATAAGAGACTATCAAAACTTCTGACACTTCTCTGCCAACCTCCTGGGACGAAAGACAAAGAATGACTGGGGGATGAGAGAAGTGGGAGAGTTATTTAAGCCTTTGGCTGGGTGTCTTTGCCTCCTCCTGGTGGCCAGGTTCTGAATTCCCAAAAGTAATGAATGCAGATGTGGACTCTTTGCATTTATGAAGAAAATAAACTTTCATTATTCAGATAGGGCATGCAATTTTCAACAATTTTCCAATTTACTTCTATCACCAATTTTCCTTTGTTCTCTTGGTATACGTTGTTAAAAGCTAAATCTAGAAGGTTCATATGCTAATTTCTAAGCGCCTAAAGGCCGCCTCTTTCTCATGGCATTTTGACAGTTGTTCACCACTAGAGGGTGTTAGTTCATTTGTTTCATATAGATAACACTGTGCTCACGCACGTCGAGTTCCTATGAGCCAGCACTGATTGGCTAAATAGCAAGTCTGTCAAAAGAACGGAAATAAGGGGGCAGTTTGCAGAGGCTTAGATACAAGGTAATCACAGAGGTAAAAAGTGTATTCATTTAACTGTTGGTTATGCAAAACTGGGGAATGGGTAATAAATGGATTATCTATCTTTTAAAACAATACAAATTCTGGTGTAGACTGTCCCTTTAAGGAGGGCAATTTAAATGTTTTCATGGGGAAAAAAAAGAATTTCTTGTGCCGAGAATAATGACTTTTTATGCCAGCAGAGCTTTGCATGTTGTCTGCATTAGAAAGTGAGCGATGAGATGTGCACAAATATGCACTCCCTCTTAGGTTCAGCCTATATCCCTGTGAGATGTCAAGAAACAAACCTCTCCAAACTCAAACACCTCAAGAATGGTGCAAGGAACTATATCAGGTTAAAGAGGAAGATTGGAAAAGGGAATGCTAAATAGAGCGCCAATAAAAGCATTTGTTAGAACTAGTATCAACCAGTGTTAATTTCGTTGACTAAAACTACACTAAAATGAGAATAAAACTAAAGAAATTCTGATGACTAAAATAAGACTAAAATTTTAGTCAAGCGACTATGACTAAAACTAAATAAAAATAACATTTTAGTCAAAAGACTATGACTAAAACTAAATCCAAATTTGCTGTCAAAATGAACACTTTATGCAAGGTGTTATAATTAATCCCATATCTAATTACTGCTCTTTTAAAAAAAAAAAAAAGTAAGGCTATCTTCTTGTTTATTTACGAAACTTGGTTTTATTTAATTCTAAGATAAAGACACGTTATATACCACAACAGTTAAATCTGTATTGCATGTTCAAACCTTAATAACACAAATAAAAACAGGTTAATACATAATGATTTTGGAAGTTCTAGAGCAGTGTTAATTTTGTTGCCGAAATTTTTTTGAATCTGTGAACAATCAATTGATTCTTCCTATAGAAATAAGAGTATGGGTTTAAAGGGACAGTCAACACCAGAATTTTTTATGTTTAAAAAGAAAGATAATCCCTTTATTACCCATTCCCCAGTTTTGCATAACCAACACAGTTATAATAATACACGTTTTACCTCTGTAATTGGCTTGTATATAAGATTCTGCTGACTGCCCCCTTATTTCAGTTCTTTTGACAGACTTGCATTTTAGCCAATCAGTGCTCACTCCTAGGTCACTTCACGTGCATGAGCTCAATGTTATCTATATGAAACACATGAACTAATGCCCCTCTAGTGGTCAAAATGCATTCAGATTAGAGGCAGTCTTCAAGGTCTAAGAAATTAGCATATGAACCTCCTAGGTTTAGCTTTCAACTAAGAATACCAAGAGAACAAAGCAAAATTGTTGATAAAAGTAAATTGGGAAGTTGTTTAAAATTGCATGCTCTATTTAAATCATGAAAGTTTTTTTGGACTTGACTGTCCCTTTAAGTTATGCTGTGCCTATGCTAGCTGCAAAAACTTTTTGTTGTGTTGAGTTACGTGATACCTGTTTTATTTATTAACAGAGAACTGTTAAAGTTTTTGTATTTGATAATATGTGCAATGGCGTTACAGCCAATACAGTTTACAGTTTGTTTTTTTATATTTTAAAGTTGCACTTCTGTTTGTTTATGAAACTTGGTTTTAGTTACTTTTAAATTTAATAAAGTTGTATATCACAATGGCTAAATCTGTGTCTGTATTGCATGTTTAACCCTTTCATGCCAGGGTTAACTTGTCTACATTGGAACAACTGTTCCGATGTAAACAAATTTAAATCTTGTGATCGTGCAAGTGATCACGAGATTTCAATAATGGGATCGCGTCAGGGGGCGCCCCTATGATGCTAGGCACGCCTTAGAGACCGCAACCCCATCAGGGAAGCACCAGTGGCTTCAGGAAAGCCAAGCAGTTAGGACGTTGTATTTCGTCCTTCAGCGTTAAAGTCCAGCAATATTCGGACGAAATACAACGTCCTAACGGTGTTAAAGGGTTAAACCTTAATACCATAAATAATAACAGGTGTTAAGTTTACTCCTGGAGTATATAATGAGTTTGGAAATTATAGACAATTAAATAATGCATTACACTTTAACTAAACCCCTTACATTTTAGTTGACTAAAATCTACTGGAGATTTAATCGACTAAAACTAGACTAAAACTAAAAGAATTCAGATGACTAAAATATAACTAAAACTAAAATTAACATTATGCAACCCTGCATTACTGTGTATTTAACGTCCGCAAAGTGATTAAACACACAGTAAAAGTACAGCTCAGGCACTTCTGATTCTAAATGCAAAACCACTGCTGTGTCCAAGCACAAAACCACTGCTGATTGGATCAGCAGCAGTTTTCCGCACAGGACAGCGGTGTATGTAATTTTTTTACTATTATGGCTCTTTAAAGGGACAGTCAAGTACAAAAAAAACTTTCATGATTTAATTAGGGAATGCAATTTTAAACAACTTCTCAATTTACTTTCATCACCAATTTTGCTTTGTTCTCTTGGAATTCTTAGTTGAAAGCTAAACCTATGAGGTTCATATGCTAATTTCTTAGACTTTGAAGACTGCCTCTAATCTGAATGCATTTTGACCACTAGAGGGCATAAGTTCATGTGTTTCATATAGATAACATTGAGCTCATGCACGTGAAGTGACCTAGGAGTGAGAACTGATTGGCTAAAATGCAAGTCTGTCAAAAGAACTGAAATAAAGGGGCAGTCAGCAGAAGCTTAGATACAAGATAATTAGAGAGGTAAAACGTGTATTATATAACTAAGTTGGTTATGCAAAAATGGGGAATGGGTAATAAAGGGATTATCTTTCTTTTTAAACAACACAAATTATTGTGTTGACTGTCCCTTTAACCTCTGTAATGTTAGACAAGGGGCCCCACAATAAGATAAAAACAAAAAACACTGTTTGTTCCCACACATATTATCAATTATACCAAAATGTGTTTGATGTATGCCATAATTTTATAGGTAAATCTGGAGACCGAGTTCGCAAACCCTGTGAAATCTAAGGATCCTGCGATTAACATTTGTACAGGTCTCCTTGCCAGCTTCTTCAAGGACCAGCAGAAACAGGATAGCCACAAACTGTGGAGACCCTTGATAAGGTATGTATATCCTTAGGGGAACTCTCAGAGAAAAGGCCTAACATATCGGGGGGACTACATGATGTAACTACCGAGAAGGAATGACTGGGAAGGTCAAAGTTCTTTCTCTAGCTGTGCAAAGCAACACTTCAACTGCAACAGAGCTAAATCCCACTAGTAGAAACAGAACTGAAACAATCAAGTATATGTTGGAGAGGGCGGCACTTTAAATGCTTCTGGGGGATTAATACATACTTCGATAAGACACAAAGCAGTTGACAACAGTAAAAATTGAATACTATGTCACAACAAGTAAGAGAGACAAAAGGTTGTATTGTAATATGTGTTTTAATGTGACCCAAATTTAAGTACCTGATGTTGAAAATGCTTCTTAACACCCAGATTATAATAGATCTGAATCTGAAAATGGATTATTGGAATAAGAAAACAATTCCGAAAAGATGAATATAAAAGTTGTAATCTACCTCATTATTATTTAAATTTACATGTTGAATTTTTAATATAATAAAGCATTTGATGTTTTTGAATATATTTTATGAACTCAAACCTCATGTGTTTTGGTTGTGAATTAATTTTTGGGGGTTTATGATTACAATAACAAGTTGCCTTTGACAGCTGACCTAAAATTACTGAAAATCTGGACTAATTTACCTAATTTGCTTTGTTTATTAAAGGGACAGTCAACACCAGAATTGTTGTTGTTTTAAAAGATAGATAATCCCTTAATTACCAATTCCCCAGTTTTGCATAACCAACACGGTTAAAATTATACACGTTTTACCTCTGTAATTACCTTGCATCTAAGCCTCTGCAGACTGCCCCCTTATTTCCGTTCTTTTGACAGACTTGCATTTTAGCCAATCAGAGCTGTCTCCATGGTAAATTCACGAGCATGAGCTCAATGTTATCTATATGAAACACATGAACTAATGCCCTCTAGTGGTGAAAACTGTCAAAATGCCATGAGAGAAGAGGCGGCCTTTAGGGGCTTAGAAATTAGCAAATGAACCTCCTAGGTTTAGCTTTCAACTAAGAATACCAAGAGAACAAAGCAAAATTGGTGATAAAGGTAAATTGGAAAGTTGTTTAAAATTACATGCCCTATCTGAATCATGAAAGCTTTTTTTGGACTTGACTGTCCCTTTAATGCACTTTAACAATACAATAAACATTTTTTTCATTTAATAGTCATCGTAAAAACTAAAAATTTTTTTATCTTTCAAGATTTTCTCACTAGAATGGATTGCAAAACTTCTCTAGATCAGGGTTCTTCAAACCACGGGCTGGAACCCATTACTGGGTCACAACACCAACTGTGTGTGTATGTTATATGAGATTGTTTGTCATGGGAGATTGTGTGTATGTGTTGTATGAGTGTGTGTGGTGTATGTGTTGTATGAGAGTGTGTGGTTTGTGTGTTGTATGAGAGTGTGTGGTTTGTGTGTGTTATATGAGAGTTTGTGTGGTGTGTGTGTTGTTTGAGAATGCGTTTGTTATATGAGATTGTGTGTGTGTATTGTATGTGTGTGTGTTATATGAGAGTGTGTGTGGTGTAGATTGTGTGGGTTATATGAATGAGTGTGTGTGTTATATGAGTGTGTGGTGTGTGTGTGTGTTGTAGAAGATTGTGTGTGTTATATGAGAGTGTGTGGTTTGTGTGTGTTATACGAGAGTGTGTGTCGGTTGTATGTGTGTGGGTTGTATGAGACTGTGTGGTTTGTTTGTGTTATATAAAAGTGTATGTGGTGTGTGTTGTATGAGTTTGTGTGTGGTATGAGAGTATATGTGATGTGTTTTGTATAAGAGTGTGATGTGTTTTGTATAAGAGTGTGTGTGTTGTATGAGTGTGTGTGTTGTATGAGAGTGTGTGTGTGTTGTAGGAATGTGTGGGGTGTGTATGTTGTATAAGAGTGTGTAGTGTATGTGTTGTATAAGAGTATGAGAGTGTGTGTGTGTTGCATGAGTTTGTGTGTGGTGTGTGTGTGTGTGTTGTATGAGAGTATGTGGTGTGTGTGTGTTGTATGAGTTTGTGTGTGTGTGGTGTGTGTGTGTGTGGTGTGTGTGTGTTGTATGAGAGAGTGTGGTGTGTGTGTGTTGTATGAGAGAGTGTGGTGTGTTTTATATAGGAGTGTGTGGTGTGTGTTTTGTATGTGACTGTTATTACCTTTTACAACACTTGCAAGTTTGACTACGATCAGGAATAAAAGTACACACAATTGGAGCTATCTTTTTGTATATGACTTCAGAAATTTTCAGACCAAGCATAAAAATAGGGTAGCAAAGTTATGTGGTACCATAGCACTGGGTCCTGGGGAAAAAAGTTTAAAGAACGCTGTTCTAATGAACATACAGGTTGACCTCCTTGCTCCCATTTTTAATTATAGCTAATTTATTGCACTCATTCTTGGAACCTGGAAGTATCTAAGTATTTTAAAGAAAACTCGCAATACATATTTTGTTTCATGTTATTGTTATTATGATCAATTAATTTACAGTTCTGGATACCAACAATGCTTTGTGTAATGAATTATAGTTGGTAAGAAAAAATTTACCAAAATGTGGCAAAGGACAAATAAATAAGCAAGGACTTTATTTGACGTTTTATATGGAATTTTTAATTCAGATTATTCACCCTTGTTCCTTATCCACAAAATTTGGCTCAATATTTTGTTCTTTTTTTTTTTAACATATAATAGTGCCATATTATCTAAAGCTTTGTATTGTAAAAATCTAATAAAAACCCAATTGAGTAAAAAAATAAACAAAATAAATGTGTGTGATATTTACCATTCATCCTGGATGTTGTCTGTCAGTCTGAATAGTTGTTCCTGTCCCTCTGCTTGAGTATCTGAATATCTCGGTAACAGTCCCTGGGGACTTGTACAACAGCGCGGCCTCCTGACCCTTTGAACTTGCATCCTATAAAACAGACAGATGTGTTTGAGGTTAAAAAGTAAACTACAAATTACTTGTGCAATTTTCATTTGCGCAATGATTCTCACGGTTATATGGAACTACTTTTGACATTATAAATGGATTCCTTAAAGGAACAGTAAACACCTTGTAACTACAACATTTTTCTGCAGTATTCAATAGATTAACATATCAAATTAAACATTTGTTTGCTGCAATTGTTATTCAGTGGCTTGCAACTGTTGTGTTAATAAAGTATATGTTGTTTGGTTTCAGCAGATAGATATGTGTCAAGGTTAGGCTTGTGAAGCCTGCCATGTGCTCTTTTATTTCCTTGCGCCTAGATTTAGAGTTTTGTGTTAGAAGGGGTGCGTTAGCTACGCGTGTTTCCCCCCCCCCCCCCGCACCTTTTAAACAACGCTGGTATTTAGATTTCTCAGAAGGGCTGCGTTAGGCTCCAAAAAGGGAGTGTACAGGCATATTTACCGCCACTTCAACTCTCAATACCAGCGTTGCTTACGGACGCGGCCAGCTTCAAAAACGTGCTTGTGCACGATTTCCCCATAGAAAACAATGGGGCAGTTTGAGCTGAAAAAAAACCTAACACCTGCAAAAAAAGCAGCGTTCAGCTCCTAACGCAGCCCCATTGTTTCCTATGGGGAAACACTTCCTAAGTCTGCACCTAACACCCTAACATGTACCCCGAGTCTAAACACCCCTAACCTTACACTTATTAACCCCTAATCTGCCGCCCCCGCTATCGCTGACCCCTGCATATTATTAGTAACCCCTAATCTGCCGCTCCGTACACCGCCGCAACCTACATTATCCCTATGTACCACTAATCTGCTGCCCCCAACATCGCTGACCCCTATATTATATTTATTACACCCTAATCTGCCCCCCCCCAACGTCGCCGCTACCTACCTCACTGCTACTATAATAAATGTATTAACCCGTAATCCGCCTCACTCCCAACTCAAAAACCCTATAATAAATTTTATTAACCCCTAATATGCCCTCCCTAACATCGCCGACACCTAACTTCAAGTATTAACCCCTAATCTGCCGACCGGACCTCGCCGCTACTCTAATAAATGTATTAACCCCTAAAGCTAAGTCTAACACTAACACCCCCCTAAATTAAATATAATTTAAATCTAACAAAATAAAATAAATCTTATTAAATAAATTAATCCTATTTAAAAACTAAATACTTACCTGTAAAATAAACCCTAATATAGCTACAATATAAATAATAATTATATTGTAGCTATTTTAGGATTTATTTTTATTTTACAGGCAACTTTGTATTTATTTTAACTAGGTACAATAGCTTTTAAATAGTTATTAACTATTTAATAGCTACCTAGTTAAAATAATTACAAAATTACCTGTAAAATAAATCCTAACCTAAGTTACAATTAAACCTAACACTACACTATCAATAAATTAATTAAATAAACTACCTACAATTATCTACAATTAAATCAACTAAACTAAATTAAAAAACAAACACTAAATTACAAAAAATAAAAAAAGATTACATGAATTTTAAACTAATTACACCTACTCTAAGCCCCCCAAAATAAAAAAATGCCATACCCTATTCTAAAATAAAAATTTAACAGCTCTTTTACCTTACCAGCCCTTAAAAGGGCCTTTTACGGGGCATGCCCCAAAGAAAACAGCTCTTTTGCATTTAAATAAACATACAATACCCCCCCCAACATTACAACCCACCACTCACATACCCCTAATCTAACCCTATCCCCCCTTAAAAAACCTAACACTAAGCCCCTGAAGATCTTCCTACCTTATCTTCACCACGCCGGGTATCACCGATCCGTCCAGAAGAGGCTCCGAAGTCTTCATCCTATCCGTCCAGAAGAGGGTCTGAAGTCTTCATGCTATCCGGCAAGAAGAGGGCATCCGGACCGGTAGACATCTTCATCCAGACGGCATCTTCTATCTTCTTCCATCCGGCACGGAGCGGGACCATCTTGAAGCAGCCGACGTGGATCCATCCTCTTCTTCCGGCGACTCCCGACGAATGAAGGTTCCTTTAAGTGACGTCATCCAAGATGGCGTCCCTCGAATTCCGATTGGCTGATAGGATTCTATCAGCCAATCGGAATTAAGGTAGGAAAAATCTGATTGGCTGATTGAATAAGCCAATCAGATTCAAGTTCAATCCGATTGGCTGATCCAATCAGCCAATCAGATTGAGCTCGCATTCTATTGGCTGATCGGAACAGCCAATAGAATGCGAGCTCAATCTGATTGGATCAGTCAATCGGATTGAACTTGAATCTGATTGGCTGATTCAATCAGCCAATCAGATTTTTCCTACCTTAATTCCGATTGGCTGATAGAATCCTATCAGCCAATCGGAATTCGAGGGACGCCATCTTGGGTGACGTCACTTAAAGGAACCTTCATTCGTCGGGAGTCGCCGGAAGAAGAGGATGGATCCGCGTCGGCTGCTTCAAGATGGTCCCGCTCCGCGCCGGATGGAAGAAGATAGAAGATGCCGCCTGGATGAAGATGTCTACCGGTCCAGATGCCCTCTTCTTGCCGGATAGGATGAAGACTTCGGACCCTCTTCTGGACCTTTTCTTGCCGGATAGGATGAAGACTTCGGAGCTTCTTCTGGACGGATCGGTGATACCCGGGTGTGGTGAAGATAAGGTAGGAAGATCTTCAGGGGCTTAGTGTTAGGTTTTTTTAAGGGGGGTTTGGGTTAGATTAGGGGTATGTGGGTGGTGGGTTGTAATGTTGGGGGGGGGGGTATTGTATGTTTATTTAAATGCAAAAGAGCTGATTTCTTTGGGGGCATGCCCCGCAAAAGGCCCTTTTAAGGGCTGGTAAGGTAAAAGAGCTGTTACATTTTTATTTTAGAATAGGGTAGGGCATTTTTTTATTTTGGGGGGATTTGTTATTTTTTTAGGGGGCTTAGAGTAGGTGTAATTAGTTTAAAATTCATGTAATCTTTTTTTATTTTTTGTAATTTAGTGTTTTTTTTTTGTAATTTAGTTTAGTTGATTTAATTGTAGATAATTGTAGGTAGTTTATTTAATTAATTTATTGATAGTGTAGTGTTAGGTTTAATTGTAACTTAAGTTAGGATTTATTTTACAGGTAATTTTGTAATTATTTTAAATAGGTAGCTATTAAATAGTTAATAACTATTTAATAGCTATTGTACCTAGTTAAAATAAATACAAAGTTGCCTGTAAAATAAATATAAATCCTAAAATAGCTACAATGTAATTATTATTTATATTGTAGCTATATTAGGGTTTATTTTACAGTTAAGTATTTAGTTTTAAATAGGATTAATGTATTTAATAAGATTTATTTTATTTCGTTAGATTTAAATTATATTTAACTTAGGGGGGTGTTAGTGTTAGGGTTAGACTTGGCTAACCCATGACATTTATTAGAGTAGCGGCGAGGTCCGGTCGGCAGATTAGGGGTTAATACTTGAAGTTAGGTGTCAGCGATGTTAGGGAGGGCAGATTAGGGGGTTAATAAAATTTATTATAGGGTTTTTGAGGCAGGAGTGAGGCGGTTTAGGGGTTAATACATTTATTATAGTAGCAGCGAGGTCCGGTCGGCAGATTAGGGGTTGAAAAGTGTAGGTAGGTAGCGGCGACGTTGGTGGGGGCAGATTAGGGGTTAATAAATATCATGTAGGTGTCGGTGATGTTAGGGGCAGCAGATTAGGAGTACATAGGGATAATGTAGGTTGCGGCGGTGTGTGGTCGGCAGATTAGGGGTTAAAAATTTTTAATAGAGTGGCAGCGATGTGGGGGGGGCCTCGGTTTAGGGGTACATAGGTAGTTTATGGGTGTTAGTGTACTTTAGAGCACAGTAGTTAAGAGCTTTATGAACCGGCGTTAGCCCATAAAGCTCTTAACTCCTGGCTTTTTTCTGTGGCTGGAGTCTTGTCGTTAGAGTTCAAACGCTCACTTCAGCCAAGACTTTAAATACCGGCGTTAGAAAGATCCCATTGAAAAGATAGGATACGCAATTGACGTAAGGGGATCTGCGGTATGGAAAAGTCGCGGCTGGAAAGTGAGCGTTAGACCCTTACCTACAAGACTAAATACCAGCAGTAGGCCAAAACCAGCGTTAGGACCCCCTAACGCTGGTTTTGACAGCTAACGCAGAACTCTAAATCTAGGCGTCTATGTTTAAACTTAAAGGGACAGTCAAGTCCAAAAAAAACTTTCATGATTTAAATAGGGAATGTCCGGTCTTCAAAAACTGTAAGTGTATCTTCGGGGGTGTTAGGTTTTATTAAGGATTTATTGGGTGGGTTTTCTTTTTAGATTAGGGTTTGGGCACAGAAAAAGAGCTAAATGCCCTTTTAAGGGCAATGCCCATCCAAATTCCCTATTCAGGGCAATGGGGAGCTTAGGTTTTTTATATAGGATTTTATTTGGGGAGTTTGGTTGTGTGGGTGGTGGGTTTTACTGTTGGGGGGTTGTTTGTATTTTTTTTTTACAGGTAAAAGAGCTGATTTCTTTGGGGCAATGCCCCGCAAAAACATAATTTATGTAAGAACTTACCTGATAAATTCATTTCTTTCATATTAGCAAGAGTCCATGAGCTAGTGACGTATGGGATATACATTCCTACCAGGAGGGGCAAAGTTTCTCAAACCTCAAAATGCCTATAAATACACCCCTCACCACACCCACAAATCAGTTTAACGCATAGCCAAGAAGTGGGGTGATAAGACAAAAGTGCGAAAGCATACAAAATAAGGAATTGGAATAATTGTGCTTTATACAAAAAAATCATAACCACCAGAAAAAAGGGTGGGCCTCATGGACTCTTGCTAATATGAAAGAAATGAATTTATCAGGTAAGTTCTTACATAAATTATGTTTTCTTTCATGTAATTAGCAAGAGTCCATGAGCTAGTGACGTATGGGATAATGAATACCCAAGATGTGGATCTTCCACGCAAGAGTCACTAGAGAGGGAGGGATAAAATAAAGACAGCCAATTCCGCTGAAAATAATCCACACCCAAAATAAAGTTTAAATCTTATAATGAAAAAAACTGAAATTATAAGCAGAAGAATCAAACTGAAACAGCTGCCTGAAGTACTTTTCTACCAAAAACTGCTTCAGAAGAAGAAAACACAACAAATGATAGAATTTAGTAAAAGTATGCAAAGAAGACCAAGTTGCTGCTTTGCAAATCTGATCAACCGAAGCTTCATTCCTAAATGCCCAGGAAGTAGAAACTGACCTAGTAGAATGAGCTGTAATCCTTTGAGGCGGAGTTTTACCCGACTCGACATAAGCATGATGAAGCAAAGACTTTAACCAAGACGCCAAAGAAATGGCAGAGGCCTTCTGACCTTTCCTAGAACCGGAAAAGATAACAAATAGACTAGAAGTCTTTCGGAAATTTTTAGTAGCTTCAACATAATATTTCAAAGCTCTAACTACATCCAAAGAATGCAACAATCTTTCCTTCGAATTCTTAGGATTAGGACACAATGAAGGAACCACAATTTCTCTACTAATGTTGTTAGAATTCACAACCTTAGGTAAAAATGTAAAAGAAGTTCGCAACACCGCCTTATCCTGATGAAAAATCAGAAAAGGAGACTCACAAGAAAGAGCAGATAAATCAGAAACTCTTCTAGCAGAAGAGATGGCCAAAAGAAACAAAACTTTCCAAGAAAGTAATTTAATGTCCAGCGAATGCATAGGTTCAAATGGAGGAGCTTGAAGAGCCCCCAGAACCAAATTCAAACTCCAAGGAGGAGAAATTGACTTAATAACAGGTTTTATACGAACCAAAGCTTGTACAAAACAATGAATATCAGGAAGATTAGCAATCTTTCTGTGAAAAAGAACAGAAAGAGCAGAGATTTGTCCTTTCAAGGAACTTGCAGACAAACCTTTATCCAAACCATCCTGAAGAAACTGTAAAATTCTAGGAATTCTAAAAGAATGCCAAGAAAAAAGATGAGAAAAACACCAAGAAATGTAAATCTTCCAGGCTCGATAATATATCTTCCTAGATACAGATTTACAAGCCTGTAACATAGTATTAATCAGAGAGTCAGAGAAACCTCTATGACTGAGAATCAAGCGTTCAATCTCCATACCTTCAAATTTAAGGATTTGAGATCCTGATGGAAAAAAGGACCTTGTGAAAGAAGGTCTGGTCTTAACGGAAGAGTCCACGGTTGGCAAGTGGCCATCCGGACAAGATCTGCATACCAAAACCTGTGAGGCCATGCTGGAGCCACCAGCAGAACAAACAAGCACTCCTTTAGAATCTTGGAAACTACTCTTGGAAGAAGAACTAGAGGCGGAAAGAAATAGGCAGGATGATACTTCCAAGGAAGTGACAATGCATCCACTGCCTCCGCCTGAGGATCCCTGGATCTGGACAGATACCTGGGAAGCTTCTTGTTTAGATGAGAAGCCACCAGATCTATTTCTGGAAGTCCCCACATTTGAATAATCTGAAGAAATACCTCTGGGTGAAGAGACCATTCGCCCGGATGTACCGTTTGGCGACTAAGATAATCCGCTTCCCAATTGTCTATACCTGGGATATGAACCGCAGAAATTAGACAGGAGCTGGATTCCGCCCATACCAGAATTCGAGATACTTCTTTCATAGCCAGAGGACTGTAAGTCCCTCCTTGATGATTGACATATGCCACAGTTGTGACATTGTCCGTCTGAAAACAAATGAACGACTCTCTCTTTAGGAGAGGCCATGACTGAAGAGCTCTGAAAATTGCACGGAGTTCCAAAATATTGATTGGTAATCTCACCTCCTGAGATTCCCAAACCCCTTGTGCTGTCAGAGACCCCCAAACAGCTCCCCAACCTGTCAGACTTGCATCTGTTGAAATCACAGTCCAGGTTGGAAGAACAAAAGAAGCCCCCTGAACTAAACGACGAAGGTCTGTCCACCACGTCAGAGAGTATCGTACAATCGGTTTTAAAGATATTAATTGAGATATCTTTGTACAATCCCTGCACCATTGGTTCAGCATACAGAGCTGAAGAGGTCGCATGTGAAAACGAGCAAAGGGGACCGCGTCCAATGCAGCAGTCATAAGACCTAGAATTTCCATGCATAAGGCTACCAAAGGGAAAGATTGAGACTGAAGGTTTCGACAAGCTGAAACCAATTTCAGACGTCTCTTGTCCGTCAGAGACAGAGTCAAGGACACTGAATCTATCAGGAGACCTAAAAAGGTTACCCTTGTCTGAGGAATCAACTAACTTTTTGGTAAATTGATCCTCCAACCATGTTCTAGAAGAAACAACACTCATAAAAGACTGGAAAGGTTCTTTCTAGTGAAAATGAGCAAAGGGAATTGAATCCAATGCTGTGGCCATAAGACCTAAACTTCTATGCATATATAGCAACTGAAGAAAATAATAGAGACTAAAGGTACTGACAGACGGAACCCAATAGAATAATTCCTTGTCTGATAGAGACAAAGACAGTGACACAAACTATCTGGAAACCTAAAAAAGGTGACCCTTGTGTGAGGAATCAAGAGCTTTCGAAAAAAAGATCCTCTAACTATGTCCTGAAGGGCAAGTGAATCATATGAGATTCCGCATCCTCAGAAAATAATCTGAATGAAAACAGAAAAATGAAAATATGCATTTATTGTATCTAATGAAAACAAATAATGCTATCAATGACCATAAAAAGGCAAAATAGTTTGAATAAAACTCCAAACCCGGTTCCTAAAAAAGGAACTGGAAGAAATACCCCAGAAGATTCCAGGTCTGAGCAGCGCTTGAACCCCATGGGTGCCCAGCCATGCTTCAACAGTACCCAAAATATATAGGACAGAAACACACTAAAAGAAAGTGTTAGCCTTACTGGAATAAAATCAAAGACATTTGGACAAAATAGAACCAAATAAATTTCAAAGAAGTCTTAACCTGCCCTTTACCAGCCAAGCTGGAATACGGCACGTACATCGCAATATTAGGGAGCTGATTTCGAACCCCAATTATAAACATGTTACTTGGGAAAGAACTCAGGAATTCGTTCCTTAATAAGAACAACCAAACTAGTATAAGCTTAAAGTTTTAGTCTTAGAACTCAATCTTGAAGCCCAGAGTAACAGTTAAGAATTGAATCCAATTATAAAACAAATAATTGATTATCTTAGAACAAAAGAAATATGGATTTTTTTTTTATTTTTTTTTTTAAATCACAAAATTCTTCTAGCTAAAATAGCTAAAGACATAGATTAACCCTCATTTGCGAAAATATTCAATAAAATGAAGACACAAATGAAAATATTAGCATGATAGACCAGTTAAAGGAACAGTCAATACAGTGGACTTGCATAATCAATAAATGCAAAACAACAAGACAAATGCAACAGCACCTAGTCTAGTAAATGTTGTCCCTTAAGAATGCTAAAATAAATCATAATCTGATACTTGATCTTAAAGTAAACAGAACAAAAATGAAGCAATTGCAACATCCAAATAATCACAGGACCAAGAAAAGTACCTGAAACTAAATAATTTTCCATAAATAAGATACAACCATCTAAAGGAAAATAAATACTATTTTGCTATAGAAACAATAGCATAATTAGTAGGAGTAGAGATAGCCCCAATACATTGGAGAACCCTCCAAATTGAATTTAACTGCTGGCAAAGAATATAGTTTAAAACCTTAGAAGAAGGAATAAAAGAAAATTCTCAGCCTATTCCATTCCCTAGTATGAGGAATTGGAAAGAAAACTTCTGAAAACACAGAAGAATAAATAAGCAGAAATAGTGTCAGCTAGTCTTAAAGAACTAGTTACCTTAATATCCAAAATAATCAACACCTTTTCAACAAAGAACAAATGTACTTTAATAAAGAAATAATAAAAAAGTAGATTTGTTAGTGTCAATATCTGATGAAGAAAATTCTGAAAGAGAAAAAAAATCATCAGAGAAGGATAAATTAGTATGTTGTTGGTCATTTGAAACTTCAATAATTAAAAAAGAAGTGAAAGAGACCTAAAATTTTTATTAGAAGGCACGAAGTCAGACAAAGCCTTTAAAATAGAATCAGAAAAATATTTCTTATAAATCTTTTAAATATTTCTTGTACGTAAGATGTAAGAATGGCAATAAAGCATAAATACTAATGGATTCTGCATGTAAAAGTATATCATAATAACTTATTACAAACCATAGCTAAAGATAAACATTTATAACATTTAAAATAAATGAACTTAGCTTTGGTAGAACTGAACTCAGTTAAGCGTTTTTCCAGAAGTAGCTTTTGATCCAGGGTCAATCTGAGACATCTTGCAATATGTAATAGAAAAAACAACATATAAAGCAAAATTGATCAAATTCCTTAAATGACAGTTTCAGGAATGGGAAAAAAAATGCCAATGAACAAGCTTCTAGCAACCAGAAGCAATAAACAATGAGACTTAAATAATGTGGAGACAATAATGACGCCCATATTTTTTAGCGCCAAAAAAGACGCCCACATTATTTGGCGCCTAAATGCTTTTAGCGCCAAAAATGACGCCACATCCAGTAACGCTGACACTTTTGGCGCTAAAACGTCAAAAATGACGCAACTTCCGGAGACAAGTACGACGCCGGAAATAACGTTGAAAATTTTTTGCGCCAAAAAAGTCCGCGCCAAGAATGACGCAATAAAATGAAGCATTTTCAGCCCCCGCGAGCCTAACAGCCCACAGAGAAAAAAGTCAAATTTTAAGGTAAGAAAAAAATTGATTATTCAAATGCATTATCCCAAATAATGAAACTGACTGTCTGAAATAAGGAATATTGAACATCCTGAATCAAGGCAAATAAATGTTTAAACACAAATATTTAGAACTTTATATAAAAGCGCCCAACCATAGCATAGAGTGTCACAAAAATAAGATTTACTTACCCCAGGACACTCATCTACATGTAGTAGAAAGCCAAACCAGTACTGAAACGAGAATCAGTAGAGGTAATGGTATATAAGAGTATATCGTCGATCTGAAAAGGGAGGTAAGAGATGAATCTCTACGACCGATAACAGAGAACCTATGAAATAGACCCCATAGAAGGAGATCATTGAATTCAAATAGGCAATACTCTCCTCACATCCCTCTGACATTCGCTGCACGCTGAGAGGAAAACCAGGCTCCAACCTGCTGCGGAGCGCATATCAACGTAGAATCTAGCACAAACTTACTTCACCAGTTTGTAAAACTGATTTGTGGGTGTGGTGAGGGGTGTATTTATAGGCATTTTGAGGTTTGGGAAACTTTGCCCCTCCTGGTAGGAATGTATATCCCATACGTCACTAGCTCATGGACTCTTGCTAATTACATGAAAGAAAGGCCCTATTAAGGGCTATTGGCAGTATTTTGGGGGGCTTTTTAATTTTGATAGGGCTATTAGATTAGGTGTAATTAGTTTAAATATTTGATAATTTCTTTTTTATTTTGTGTAATTTAGTGTTTATTTTTTTGTAATTTAGTTAATTGTATTTAATTAATGTAATTTAATTTTAGTGAAATGTTAGGTGTTAGTGTGAGGCAGGTTATTAACTATTTACTAACTAGTCTACCTAGTTAAAATAAATACAAACTTAGCTGTGAAATAAAAATAAAACCTAAAATAGCTACAATGTAACTATTAGTTATATTGTAGCTAGCTTAGGGTTTATTTTACAGGTATTTAGATTTAAATAGGAATTATTTAGTTAATGATAGTAATTTTTATTTAGATTTATTTTAATTATATTAGGGGTGTTAGGGTTAGACTTAGGGTTAGGGGTTAATAGCTTTAGTATAGAGGCGGCGGTGACATTGGGGCGGCAGATTAGGGGTTAATAATATTTAACTAGTGTTTGCGATGCGAGAGTGTGGCGGTTTAGGGGTTAATATGTTTATTATAGTGGGGCAATGTCCGGAGCGGCAGATTAGTGGTTAATATTTTTATTATAGTGTTTGCGATGCGGGAGGGCCTCGGTTTAGGGGTTAATAGGTAGTTTATGGGTGTTAGTGTACTTTTTAGCACTTTAGTAATGAGTTTTGTGCTACAGCTTTGTAGCGCAAAACCCATAACTACCGACTTTAGAAGGCGGTACGAATCTTGTCGGTATAGGCTGTACTGCTCACTTTTTGGCCTCCCAGGCAAAACTCGTAATACCAACGCTATGGAAATCCCATTGAAAAAGGACTTTTTGACAGGTTCAGTAGTTACGTTCCGTTACGGCCAAAAAAGTTTGCGGTACAGCTATACCTGCAAGACTCGTAATAGCAGCGGTAGTGAAAAAGCAACTTTATGAGCCATAACGCAAAACTCGTAATCTAGCCGAATGTTTGCTGTTTTATTTTGTTCCATTTTTTTTTTACACAATCTGTTTCTTTTTAGGATTACTTTGATTTAAAAGATTTGTTTTTACTTAAGGATCACTGTTACTTTAACCCCTGTTTTTGAGTTTTTATATGATGGTCACATTGAATCCCCACTGTAGGCCATTAAAATTTAATAAATAAGGTTGCAAACAGTGTGTGTGTGTTTTTTCCTCTAAACTCAATAGTCAAAAGGAAGAAGGGGTTATCCGCATGTAAATAAGGGCATTTTGGTATAGTTATGTAACTTAGATCTGCACATAGGGGCTCTCATGATGGACATTTATTCATGCTAGGTGATAACTATTACCACAGTGATCACCTGGTTATTAAACCTTATACAGGGGATTTCATTGTATTTTATACCCCAAGACCCACACCGTTTGAAAGAGAAGGCAATTAAAGGGACAGTCTAGTCAAAATTAAACTTTCATGATTCAGATAGGGCATGCATTTTTAAACAGCTTTCCAATTTACTTCTATTATCTAATTTGCTCAATTCTTTAGATATTGTGGCAAACCTAGCCACTTCTGGACTATAACGTAAGAAAGGTTGTCTGTGACAGACCCTTCGGTCAGGACTGAAAGTGTTAACTTTATTTTCTAACCACAAGTGGCTGGCTCCAGCTACAATCTAATTAATGCTTAGCATTCTATTGTTTGATCACCCCCAGAGAGAAACGCCTAAGTGATAAGGAGAGTCAAGAGTGTCCTGTGGTTGAAGTGTTTAAGTAATATAATCCTATTGTATCATGTCAAGGGCGCTTCTCCCTTTTATCTAATGTACAACATTCTTTCCACCCCCATCTGGGGGGGGGGGGTCAAAAACCTGTATAAATCTGTATGCTGCCTTCAAATAAAGTGTTATTCTGTTTAAAACCTGAAAACTGGCTGGGTTGTGAACTGCTGATTCCCTATGCAGGACATTGTTCCCTGGTGTTAACCCTTGGTATCCGGTTGGTACCGTTACAATTGGTGGCAAGCGACGGGATGAACCTTATCGCCCAGAAGAGCAACTACACAAGCCAGTAACCTCAGGAAGAGGGGGATTACTACAATACTGACTAAGATGGAAGGAGTACCAGGGACCGAAGTGAATGGAGATGGATTATTCTAAGCTAAAGAGACAAACGTAAAAGGAACTGCTAGAAGCCAGGGGAAAGATAGGCAGCAGCAAACCCAAGGCTATATTAATTGCTGAGCTGATGGAGGGAGACAGAGCTCGCAGCGCTACGCCTCCAGCAGCCATGGAGGAGACCCTATACCAGAGGGAAATGAGGACCAGGCTGGAATTTTTACCCCAACCTGTACCACGGGATATGCTATCCGTGGTAATGGCAGATGTGCAGGAGTACGTGATGGCACACAGTCCGCGGAATGCATCCTCCCGAGCAGAATCCATTTTGGACGCACTCAGCAACCCAGTAAGACCCAAAATCCCATACCATGCATTTAAAATGTTTTGTGAGGAGAAGGATGAGATTGATGGGTATTTACAGGATTTTGAGAGACTGTGCGAGTTACATGATTTGGAGCAGTCCGTATGGGTGCCGGTGCTAGCAGGCAAGCTAGCCGGTAGGGCAGCGGAAGCGTATCGCGCTGTACCCAGGGAGGACAGCAAGGATTACGCTAAAGTGAAGAGAGCGATCTTGGAAAGATATGCCATTACCTCAGAGGCATACCGGCGCAAGTTTAGAGGCCTGCGCAAGCCAGAAAGAGATTCCCATGCAGAGTGGGCCCACAAGCTGGATCAAGCATCTCAGGGGTGGATACAGGCCAGCCAAGCTACCACCATGGAAGAATTGCGACAACTGATGCTGTTGGAGCAATTCTTTAACGGCTTGTCCCCAGAAGCCCAAGAATGGGTGAGAGATCGAAAACCCCTCACCTTAACCGAAGCAGCCAGATTAGCAGACCAGCATTTTGATGCCAGGAGGCACCATGGACTACAGCCTAACAACGGACGGGCTAATATACAATGCCACACCTGCAAGCAGTGGGGACATATGGCACGTGAGTGCACCCAAAATCGGAGCAGACAAGCTTGGAACCAGGTCAGACAGAACCTGGCCCCAAGGGCGGCTGCTCACCATTACCAAACGGAGCCAGCCGCTCATGAGGTGTTGAGCACCCAAGCCGAGGAACCCCTGGGAATTCTGCATGAGGTGATGTCGGTCCAGGGACTTCGGGATTCGGGAGCTACTTTAACCCTGATAGCTCCCCATTTGGTGCCGGATACAGCACCCACTGGCGGATCCGTGGCAGTACGAGGGGCAGGGGGAGCAGTATACCGATTGCCCACTGCTAGAGTGGAGTACAGACCCCCAGTCACCCCAGCAGCTGCCAGTTACCAACCCCCGGCGCACCGCTATACCACACGGCCTCCGGCCACGAACTACCCTCAGAGAGCCCGGTTCAATTCGCGGGGCTACTCACAACCTATTCGGTGCTTTGGATGTAAGCAACTAGGGCACAAAAGACCAGAGTGTCCCCTAAATGCAGCGAATCAAGCACAGTCCTGGAGAAGACCCGCTGGCGGAATCCCACATAATCCTCAGCCTGTGGCCCGCTACGTAGAGGCGCCAGAATGCTGGGGCAGCCTACATGAAGCAGACCCCGTGCAAGCTGCCCACCGGAATAACCGGCAACGGGTTAAAGTGAATGGGAAGGAGGTCAGTTGTCTACGGGATACTGGTGCTACCATGACCTTGCTTCAAGAGAACTTGGTGCCTGAGAAACAGCACACTGGAGACACTGTGGCTGTGAGGGTAGCAGGGGGCACTGTGTTCCGCCTACCTGTTGCCAGGGTACATTTGGATTGGGGAGTGGGCGCTAGACTTGTGAATGTGGGGGTCAAGAAGGACTTACCTGCTGATGTTCTCCTTGGAAATGACTTGGCCCCCCTTGTTTCTGCCTATGCTCCCATGGATCCCGCTAATGTTAACCCTGTGACTACCCAAGCCCAGTCCCTCCGGGAAGAGACGCTTCCATGTTTGGGGTGGGGGCAGTACTGAGCCAAGTTGGAGCAGATGGCGGAGAACACCCCGTAGCTTACTTGAGCCGAAAGTTGTTGCCCCGGACATCCCCAAGCCGATCCGTTGGGATCAGACTGTGTATGCCGGCTTGGTTCTGGGGGAGCATTGTGGCAAACCTAGCCACTTCTGGACTATAACGTAAGAAAGGTTGTCTGTGACAGACCCTTCGGTCAGGACTGAAAGTGTTAACTTTATTTTCTAACCACAAGTGGCTGGCTCCAGCTACAATCTAATTAATGCTTAGCATTCTATTGTTTGATCACCCCCAGAGAGAAACGCCTAAGTGATAAGGAGAGTCAAGAGTGTCCTGTGGTTGAAGTGTTTAAGTAATATAATCCTATTGTATCATGTCAAGGGCGCTTCTCCCTTTTATCTAATGTACAACATTCTTTCCACCCCCATCTGGGGGGGGGGGGTCAAAAACCTGTATAAATCTGTATGCTGCCTTCAAATAAAGTGTTATTCTGTTTAAAACCTGAAAACTGGCTGGGTTGTGAACTGCTGATTCCCTATGCAGGACATTGTTCCCTGGTGTTAACCCTTGGTATCCGGTTGGTACCGTTACAGATATCATTTGTTGAAGAAATAGCAATGTACATGTGTGAGCCAATCACATAAGGCCTTTATGTGCAGCAACCAATCAGCAGCTACTGAGCATATCTAGATATGCTTTTCAGCAAGTGATATCAAGAGAATGAAGCAAATTAGATAATAGAAGTAAATTAGAAAGTTGTTTAAAATGACATGCTCTTTCTAAATCATGAAAGAAAAAAATTGGGTATCATGACCCTTTAATGTGGGGTTCTTCAGGGTCTCTAGGACTTAAGTGAGCTGAGATTGAGGTGTTTAAACCCCTTCTCCAATCCAGCTCTCTTAAAGGGACATAAAACCCAAAATGTTTCTTTTAGGAGAATACATTTTAGATAGCTTTCCAATTTACTTCTATTATTATTTTTGCTTAATTATCTTGGTATCCTTTATTGAAGAAGCCGCAATGCTAACTGAACACATCAGAAAGCCAATGAAAAGAGGCATATATGTATGCACAGACACCAATCACCAGCTAGCTCTCAACTCCGGAGCCTCCCTAGGTATGCATTTCAACAAAGAATACAAGAGAACTAGGCAAATTAGACAATATAAGTAAATTGGAAAGTCTTTTAAAAGTGTATATGAATTACAAAAGAAAAAAAAATTGGTTTCATGTCCCTTTAAGTCCTGTATAGCTATTGTGCACTTACTGGTTTTCTGTGCTTGGTAACATCACCACGCCATATGTGGTGATATCACCAGCATTGCTGGATTCCACTGGTGATGAAGAGCCACTTGGCCACCATGTAGACCCCGGTAAGGGCACACGGGGGCCTGGATGATGACACGTGGTCGTTATGAGTGGCCTCACGCATGGTTAAAGGTTTAAAATAGTATTTCTCAAGTGCCCCTAACAAGCCAGATTTTCATAGTGACTTTTCAAGAGACAAAAATACTGCGAGGTGTTTGCCATTCCTCTTATATTTCAGACAATACGGTTTTGCCACTCTTGAACCTTGTAAATATTCTTACAAACAAAATCAGCAGCAATTTATTGGGGATTCTAAATTATAACAGTACTGCATTAATTGTAACAATAATAACAATCCCAAAGTTCTATATTTACAGGTCCTGAAAATTCAGTTATTGTGAACATCTAGGGCTGCAACCCAGCTGATGCTTTACCAAATTGACCAATAATACAATTTGCACAAGGTCCAGTCCCACAGCACTGTGAGTTAGTGCATATGTACCATTAATATTTATTTGTATAGCGCTGCAGAACTCCATAGCACTGCACGCATTTCATTCCAGCATGAGTGGAGTGCACTAAATAATCAGAGGCAATATACAGTATATGCACATATTAGCACCATGGGCATTATCTTGTAGTTTAAAATGTATAAAAAAGTAATAAAATGAATTATAATAATAGTAATAATAATAATTATAAGGTTAGGTTTATTTAACAGGCAGTGTAGTGCAAAGTTTTGCTAGATACCAAGAATAATTTACATTAGATTCTACCTTAAATGACATTAAAACTAAATATAATTGATAAGCTTAGTATTGAGGTTATTCCCTGCCTCTCTCTAGTCATGGATGCAGCTATGTTGAAAAACTAGCTTTCTTTTACAAGATATGACGAGTCCACGGATTTCATCCTTACTTATGGGATATCGCCTCCTGGTCAGCAGGAGGAGGCAAAGAGCTCCACAGCAGAGCTGCATAAATAGCTCCTCCCTTCCCCCCCAACCCAGTCATTCTCTTTGCCTGTGTTAGTGATAGGAAGAGGTAAAGTGAGATGTTAGTTTAGATTCTTCAATAAAGAGTTTTTCATTTTTAAATTGTGCCAGAGTGTACTATTTTTCTACAGGGCAGCTTCTGAATCTAGCCTGTCAGGCTATGGGAACTGGTGGATTTTTGACTCCACTGCGCCTCCCATGATTGTGCTGCTATCTGTTTATGATCTTAGAGGTTTTGCTGCTATCTGTTTATGATCTTATAGGCTGGCACTGTGAGTTTAGCATGCTGTTCCTCAGCATGGAGGTAAGTGCAGTTTTTATTCTGGGGCCCTGCAGCATATCTCAGAATTAACTGTACCTGACCTGTTCCTTTGGGGCATACTTTAGCTTTCCAGACATTCTGGCATTGGATTAGCATAGAAGCGCTGGGATATGTGAAAGTACAAACATAATGGTTTATTTATCCAGACATTCTGGCATTACAAGGTTCGCCTAGAAGCACTGGGATATGTGGTGTTTGGTGCGCACTGTAGCAGTTATTGCTCTGTTCCTTTATCACATGGATGACGCTGGGGATAGTTCCGGAGGGGATGTATTTTGTCATAATTTGACTCCGGTAAATGGCGGTATTTTTCTTGTGCATTTCCGCCCACGATGGGTGGGACTTAGTTTTTGCGCGCTTTGCAGCGCAGTTCCTATTCGACTGGTTCCGGTAGAGAACTTTAGATCTGCGTCTCCTTACGTCTCCTAAGTTCGCTCGTGGTGATATTTTCCAAGCGATCTTAGGTGCGCCGTACTTGAGGTGTGAGTGATCATGTGGAGGCAGGTAGGAGCCGAAGCGGAGCTGCCTGAGTGACTTTTTAAGTATAGCACTTATTTTTCCAAGGCCCACGTGCAGGGGAGGTGTAAATAATTGCTCTCTGTTTTATAAAAGGGCTTTAATTCTGATAACGTTTTCTTAAAGACACAGTACTATGCAAAAAAAATTATTAGACTGATTTTTACACTATATATATTTTCAGTGCTTCTGACCAAGCATGCCTTTTTTTGTCCAGATTATCAAAATGGATGACCTTGAACAAAGAACATGCCCTATGTGTTTAGATGCCATTGTGGAACCCCCTGTTACACTTTGTCCCCATGTATTGAGAGGGCTTTACAGTATAAAGAACAAATTTTCTTTAATAAAGATATATCTAATGAATGTCCTCAGACTGATGAAATTTAGGGTATACCGCATCTTTCTCTGCAAGCGTCACAGCCTTTAACGCCCGCACAGATGACGCCATGTTCCTCAACGGCGTCTGCTTCATTTACGCTGCAGGATATGGCTGCAGTTATGTCATCCACTCTTACAGAAGTTTTATCTAAGTTGCCAGTGTTACAAGGCAAACGCAGCAGAACAGAGGCCCACGTGGTCTGATGCTTTAATAGCTATCTCCGATATACCTTCCCAGGGCTCTGAATTGGGGGGTAGGGAGGCCCTGTCTGAGGGGGAACTGTCTGACTCAGGAAGTGCATTACCCCAGACAGATTCGGACGTCATGTCCTTCAGATTTAAACTGGAACACCTCCGCCTTTTACTACGAGAGGTTTTGGTGACTCTGGACGACTGTGACTCTATTGTGGTCCCGCCAGAGAAATTGAGTAAGATGGACAAATACTTAGAGGTACCTTCTTATTCCAATGTTTTCCCGGTTCCTAAGAGAATCTCGGAAAATATTACAAGGGAATGGGAGAGACCGTGTATTCCGTTCTCCCCTTCCCTATTTTTAGGAAAATGTACCCTATAGCTGACACCGTTCGGGACTCTTGGCAGACGGTCCCTAAGGTGGAGGGAGCTATCTCTACCCTGGCTAAGCGTATGACTATCCCTATTGAGGACAGTTGTGCTTTCAAAGTCCCTATGGATAAAAAGTTGGAGGGTCTTCTAAAAAAGTTATATATTCATCAAGGGTTTCTATTTCAACCGACGGCCTGCATTGTAACAGTCACAACTGCGGCGGCTTTTTGGTTTGACGCTCTAGAAGAGTCCCTTAAGACTGAGGCTTCTTTAGAAGAAATAATGGATAGAATTAAGGCCCTTAAGCTGGCTAATTCTTTTATTACGGACGCCGCCTTTCAGATCGCAAAACTGGCGGCTAAGAATTCAGGATTTTCCATTTTAGCCTTGCAGAGCCTTATGGTTAAAATCTTGGTCTGCGGATGTGTCCTCTAAATCAAAGCTCTTGGCGATTCCTTTCAAGGGTAAGACCCTGTTCGGGCCTGACTTGAAGGAGATCATTTCTGATATTACAGGAGGTAAAGGTCACCTCCTCCCTCAGGACAAAACAGCTAAACAAAAGGGACGACAGAATAATTTTCGTTCCTTTCGAAACTTTAAGGGAATCCCCTCTTCCTCTTCTGTTAAACAGGAAGGGAATTATTCCCAAGCCAAACTCACCTAGAAACCTAACAAGGGTTGGAACAAGGGAAAACAACCCAAGAAGCCCGCTGCTGCTCCCAAGACAGCATGAAGGGGCGGCCCCCGATCCGGGACCGGATCTAGTAGGGGGCAGACTTTCTCTCTTTGTTCAGGCTTGGATAAGAAACGTTCAGGATCCCTGGACACTAGAAATTGTGTCTCAAGGGTATCAGTTAGAGTTCAAAAATTCCGTCCCAAGGGGAAGGTTTCTTCTTTCACGATTGTCTGTAGACCAGATAAAAAGAAAGGCGTTCTTACATTGTGTAAAAGACCTCTCCACTATGGGAGTAATTTGTCCCGTTCCAATACAGGAACAGGGGCAAGGGTTTTACTCAAATCTTTATGTGGTTCCCAAAAAAGAGGGAACGTTCTGACCCATTTTAGATCTCAAGAGTCTAAACAAGTTTCTCAGAGTTCCATCCTTCAAGATGGATACTATTCGGCCAATTCTTCCATTGATCCAGGAGTGTCAATATATGACTACCGTGGACTTAAAGGATGCATATCTTCATATTCCTATCCACAAAGATCATCACCAGTTCCTAAGGTTTGCCTTCCTGGACAAACATTTTCAGTTTGTGGCTCTTCCTTTCGGGCTGGCCACGGCACCCAGGATCTTTACGAAGGTTCTAGGGTCTCTGCTAGCGGTTCTCAGACTGCGGGGCATTGCAGTGGCGCCTTATCTGGACGATATTCTGATCCAGGTGTCGTCTTATCGACTGACAAAGTCTCGTACCGACATGGTTCTGTCCTTTCTAAGACAAAGCTTCCTTTCCTGGGAACTCTAATAGACTCTATATCAATGAAAATCTTCTTGACAAAAGTCAGAAAGTTAAAAATTCTGAATACATGCCGAGCCCTTCAGTCCAATCCTCGGCCATCAGTGGCTCAGTGCATGTAGGTAATTGGATTGATGGTGGCGGCAATGGACATCATTCCGTTTGCTCGTTTTCATCTCAGACCTCTACAACTGAGCATGCTCAGACAATGGAATGGAGATTATGCAAATTTGTCTCCTCAGATAGATCTGGATCAGGAGACAAGAGACTCTCTTCTTTTGTGGTTGTCGCAGGATCATCTGTCCCAAGGGACGTGCTTCCGCAGACCCTCATGGGTGATAGTGACAACGGACGCCAGTCTACTAGGATGGGGTGCAGTCTGGAATTCCCTGAAGGCTCAGGGTGTGTGGACTCGGTCGGAGTCTCTACTTCCAATCAATATTCTGGAGTTGAGGGCAATAACATAATTTATGTAAGAACTTACCTGATAAATTCATTTCTTTCATATTAGCAAGAGTCCATGAGCTAGTGACGTATGGGATATACATTCCTACCAGGAGGGGCAAAGTTTCCCAAACCTTAAAATGCCTATAAATACACCCCTCACCACACCCACAATTCAGTTTAACGAATAGCCAAGAAGTGGGGTGATAAGAAAAAAGTGCGAAAGCATATAAAATAAGGAATTGGAATAATTGTGCTTTATACAAAAAAATCATAACCACCACAAAAAAAGGGCGGGCCTCATGGACTCTTGCTAATATGAAAGAAATGAATTTATCAGGTAAGTTCTTACATAAATTATGTTTTCTTTCATGTAATTAGCAAGAGTCCATGAGCTAGTGACGTATGGGATAATGACTACCCAAGATGTGGATCTTTCCACACAAGAGTCACTAGAGAGGGAGGGATAAAATAAAGACAGCCAATTCCTGCTGAAAATAATCCACACCCAAAATAAAGTTTAATGAAAAAACATAAGCAGAAGATTCAAACTGAAAACGCTGCCTGAAGTACTTTTCTACCAAAAACTGCTTCAGAAGAAGAAAATACAACAAAATGGTAGAATTTGGTAAAAGTATGCAAAGAGGACCAAGTTGCCGCTTTGCAAATCTGATCAACCGAAGCTTCATTCCTAAACGCCCAGGAAGTAGAAACTGACCTAGTAGAATGAGCTGTAATCCTATGAGGCGGAGTCTTACCCGACTCAACATAGGCAAGATGAATTAAAGATTTCAACCAAGATGCCAAAGAAATGGCAGAAGTTTTCTGGCCTTTCTAAAACCGGAAAAGATAACAAATAAACTTGAAGTCTTTCGGAAAGACTTAGTAGCTTCAACATAATATTTCAAAGCTCTAATAACATCCAAAGAATGCAACGATTTCTCCTTAGAATTCTTAGGATTAAGACATAATGAAGGAACCACAATGTCTCTACTAATGTTGTTGGAATTCACAACTTAGGTAAAAATTCAAAAGAAGTTCGCAACACCGCCTTATCCTGATGAAAAATCAGAAAAGGAGACTCACAAGAAAGAGCAGATAATTCAGAAACTCTTCTGGCAGAAGAGATGGCCAAAAGGAACAACACTTTCCAAGAAAGTAATTTAATATCCAATGAATGCATAGGTTCAAATGGAGGAGCTTGAAGAGCCCCCAGAACCAAATTCAAACTCCAAGGAGGAGAAATTGACTTAATGACAGGCTTTATACGAACCAAAGCTTGTACAAAACAATGAATATCAGGAAGAATAGCAATCTGTCTGTGAAAAAGAACAGAAAGAGCAGAGATTTGACCTTTCAAGGAACTTGCGGACAAACCCTTATCTAAACCATCCTGAAGAAACTGTAATATTCTCGGTATTCTAAAAGAATGCCAAGAAAAATGATGAGAAAGACACCAAGAAATATAAGTCTTCCAGACTCTATAATATATCTCTCTGGATACAGATTTACGAGCCTGTAACATAGTATTAATCACAGAGTCAGAGAAACCTCTTTGACCAAGAATCAAGCGTTCAATCTCCATACCTTAAAATTTAAGGATTTCAGATCCTGATGGAAAAAAGGACCTTGAGACAAAAGGTCTGGTCTTAACGGAAGAGTCCACGGTTGGCAAGAGGCCATCCGGACAAGATCCGCATACCAAAACCTGTGAGGCCATGCCGGAGCTACCAGCAGAACAAACGAGCATTCCTTCAGAATCTTGGAGATTACTCTTGGAAGAAGAACTAGAGGCGGAAAGATATAGGCAGGATGATACTTCCAAGGAAGTGATAATGCATCCACTGCCTCCGCCTGAGGATCCCGGGATCTGGACAGATACCTGGGAAGTTTCTTGTTTAGATGAGAAGCCATCAGATCTATTTCTGGAAGTTCCCACATTTGAACAATCTGAAGAAATACCTCTGGGTGAAGAGACCATTCGCCCGGATGCAACGTTTGGCGACTGAGATAATCCGCTTTCCAATTGTCCATACCTGGGATATGAACCGCAGAGATTAGACAGGAGCTGGATTCCGCCCAAACCAAAATTCGAGATACTTCTTTCATAGCCAGAGGACTGTGAGTCCCTCCTTGATGATTGATGTATGCCACAGTTGTGACATTGTCTATCTGAAAACAAATGAACAACTCTCTCTTGAGAAGAGGCCAAGACTGAAGAGCTCTGAAAATTGCACGGAGTTCCAAAATATTGATCGGAAATCTCACCTCCTGAGATTCCCAAACCCCTTGTGCCGTCAGATACCCCCACACAGCTCCCCAACCTGTAAGACTTGCATCTGTTGAGATTATAGTCCAGGTCGGAAGAACAAAGAAGCCCCCTGAACTAAACGATGGTGATCTGTCCACCATGTCAGAGAGTGTTGTAAAATCGGTTTAAAGATATTAATTGAGATATCTTTGAGTAATCCCTGCACCATTGGTTCAGCATACAGAGCTGAAGAGGTCGCATGTGAAAACGAGCAAAGGAGATCGCATCTGATGCGGCAGTCCTAAGACCCAACATTTCCATGCATAAGGCTACCAAAGGGAATGATTGTGACTGAAGGTTTTGACAAGCTGATATCAATGTTAAACTTCTCTTGTCTGACAAGGACAGAGTCATAGACACTGAATTTATCTAGAAACCTAAAAAGGTTACCCTTGTCTGAGGAATCAATGAACTGAATGGTAAATTGATCCTCCAACCATGAATTTGAAGAAACAACACAAGTCGATTCGTATGAGATTCTTCGAAAATGAGAAGACTGAGCAAGTACCAAGATATCGTCCAAATAAGGAAATACCAAAACCCTATTCTCTGATTACAGAAAAAAGGGGCACCGAGAACCTTTGAAAAAAATTCTTGGAACTGAGGCCAAACGGTAGAGCCACAAAACTGGTAATGCTTGTCTAAAAAGAGAATCTCAGACACTAAAAGTGATCTGGATGAATCGGAATATGCAGATACACATCCTGTAAATCTATTGTAGACATATAATGCCCTTGCTAAACAAAAGGCAGGATAGTCCTACAGTAACCATCTTGAATGTTGGTATCCTAACATAACGATTCAATAATGAAAGATCCGGAACTGGTCTGAAGGAATTGACCTTCTTTGGTACAAATGAAGAGATAAAATAAAACCCCAGCCCCTGTTCCAGAACTGGAACTGGCATAAATACTCCAGCCAACTCTAGATCTGAAACACATTACAGAAATGCTGAGCCTTTGCTGTGTTAACTGGGACACGGGAAAGAAAAGAATCTCTTAGCAGGAGGCCTTAACTTGAAGCCAATTCTGTACCTTTCTGAAACAATGTTTCTGAAACCAGAGATTAAGAACGGAATTGATCCAAATTTCTTTGAAGAAAACGTAATCTGCCCCATACCAGCTGAGCTGGAATAAGGGCCGCACCTTCATAGGTACTTAGGAGCTGGCTATAGGTTTCTATAAGGCTTGGATATATTCCAAACTGGAAATAGTTTCCAAACTGATACCGCTCCTGAGGATGAAGGATCAGGCTTTTGTTCCTTGTGAGGAAAGGAACTAAAATGATTATTTACCCTGGAAAGAAAGGGAAAGCAAAGATGACTTAGAAGACATATCAGCATTCCAAGTTTAATCCATAAAGCTTCTCTAGCTAAAATAGCTAGAGACATATACCTGACATCAACTCTAATGATATCAAAAGATGGTATCACCAATAAAATTATTAGCATGTTATAGAATAATAATAATGCTATAAAATTATGATCTGTTACTTGTTGCGCTAAAGCTTCTAATCAAAAAGTTGAAGCTGCAGCAACATCCGCTAAAAATATAGCAGGTCTAAGAAGATTACCTGAACATAAGTAAGCTTTTCTTAGAAAGGATTCAATTTTCCTATCTAAAGGATCCTTAAATGAAGTACTATCTGCCGTAGGAATAGTAGTACATTAGCAGGAGTAGAGATAGCCCCATAACCTTAGGGATTTTTGTCTCAAAAAACTCTAATCTGTCAGATGGCACAGGATATAATTTGCTTAAACGTCTAGAAGGAGTAAATAAATTACCCAAATTATTCCATTCCCTGGAAATTACTTCAGAAATAGCATCAGGGAGATAAAACACTTCTGGAATAACTACAGGAGATTTAAAAACCTTATTTAAACGTTTACATTTAGAATCAAGAGGACCAGAATCCTCTATTTCTAATGCAAATAACACTTCTTTAAGTAAAGAACGAATAAATTCCATCTTGAACAAATACAAAGATTTATCAGCATCAACCTCTGAGACAGAAACCTCTGAACCAGAAGAACCATTATCAGTATCAGAATGATGATGTTCATTTAAAAATTCATCTGAAAAAAGAGAAGTTTTAAAAGACTTTTATGTATACTAGAAGGAGAAATAACAGACATAGCCTTCTTAATGGATTTAAAAAATAAAATCTCTTATGTTATCAGGAACACTCTGAAAATTAGATGTTGACGGAACAGCAACAGGTAATGTAACAGTACTAAAGGAAATTTTATCTGCATTAATAAGTTTGACATGACATGCAATACAAATAACAGCTGGAGAAACAGATACCAAAAGTTTATAGCAGATACACTTAGCTTGGTAGCTCCAGCACTGTGCAGTGATTTTCCTGAAGTAACTTCTGACTCAGTTGCAACGTGGAACATCTTGCAATATGTAAAAGAAAAAAACAACATATAAAGCAAAATTGATCAAATTCCTTAAATGACAGTTTCAGGAATGGGAAAAAATGCCAAAGAACAAGCTTCTAGCAACCAGAAGCAATAAAAAATGAGACTTAAATAATGTGGAGACAAAAGTGACGCCCATATTTTTTCGCGCCAAATAAGACGCCCACATTATTTGGCGCCTAAATGCTTTTTGGCGCCAAAAATGACGCCACATCCGGAACGCCGACATTTTTGGCGCAAAATAACGTCAAAGAATGACGCAACTTCCGGCGACACGTATGACGCCGGAAACGGAAATAGAATTTTTGCGCCAAAAAAGTCCGCGCCAAGAATGACGCAATAAAATGAAGCATTTTCAGCCCCCGCGAGCCTAACAGCCCACAGGGAAAAAGTCAAATTTTAAGGTAAAAAATGTTAAATTAAAATGCATTATCCCAAATATGAAACTGACTGTCTGAAAAATAAGGAAAGTTGAACATTCTGAGTCAAGGCAAATAAATGTTTGAATACATATATTTAGAACTTTATAAACAAAGTGCCCAACCATAGCTAGGAGTGTCACAGAAAATAAGACTTACTTACCCCAGGACACTCATCTACATATAGCAGATAGCCAAACCAGTACTGAAACGAGAATCAGCAGAGGTAATGGTATATATAAGAGTATATCGTCGATCTGAAAAGGGAGGTAAGAGATGAATCTCTACGACCGATAACAGAGAACCTATGAAATAGACCCCTTAGAAGGAGATCACTGCATTCAAATAGGCAATACTCTCCTCACATCCCTCTGACATTCACTGCACGCTGAGAGGAAAACCGGGCTCCAACTTGCTGCGGAGCGCATATCAACGTAGAATCTAGCACAAACTTACTTCACCACCTCCATCGGAGGCAAAGTTTGTAAAACTGAATTGTGGGTGTGGTGAGGGGTGTATTTATAGGCATTTTAAGGTTTGGGAAACTTTGCCCCTCCTGGTAGGAATGTATATCCCATACGTCACTAGCTCATGGACTCTTGCTAATTACATGAAAGAAATTCAATGCTCTTCTGGTTTGGCCTCAGTTGGCTTCGGCAAAATTCATCCGATTTCAGTCGGACAACATCACGACTGTGGCTTACATCAATCATCAGGGAGGAACAAGGAGTTCCTTAGCGATGACAGAAGTATCCAAGATAATTCGGTGGGCGGAGGCTCACTCTTGTTATCTGTCAGCAATATACATCCCAGGAGTAGACAACTGGGAAGCGGATTTTTTGAGCAGACAGACGTTTCATCTGGGGGAGTGGGAACTCCACCCGGAGGTCTTTGCCACCTTGATTCTCAGATGGGGCAGGCCGGAGCTGGATCTCATGGCGTCTCGTCAGAATGCCAATCTCCCGAGATACGGATCCAGGTCCAGGGATCCTCAGGCTGAACTGATAGATGCCTTGGCGGCGCCTTGGTCGTTCAACCTAGCTCACGTGTTCCCTCCTTTTGCTCTCCTTCCCCGGGTGATTGCTCGAGTTAAACAGGAGAGGGCTTCAGTGATTCTCATCGCTCCTGCGTGGCCTCGCAGGACTTGGTATGCCGATCTGATGCACATGTCATCTCTGCCACCGTGGAAGCTTCCATTGAGGAAGGACCTTCTCATTCAGGGACCCTTCCATCATCCAAATCTAATTTCTCTGCAGCTGACTTGGCTTGGAGATTGAACGCTTGATTTTATCTAAGCGGGGTTCTCTGATGCGGTCATTGATACCTTGATTCAGGCACGCAAGCCAGTTACTAGAAAGATTTACCATAAGATATGGCGTAAATATCTTTATTGGTGCGAATCCAAGGGCTATTCATGGAGTAGAGTTAGGATTCCCAGGATTTTATCTTTTCTCCAAGAAGGATTGGAGAAAGGGTTATCAGCAAGTTCCTTAAAGGGACAGATTTCTGCTTTGTTTATTTTACTACACAAGCGTCTGGCAGATGTTCCAGATGTTCAATCTTTTTGTCAGGCCCTGACTAGAATCAGACCTGTATTTAGGCCAATTGCTCCTCTTTGGAGTTTGAATTTAGTTCTTATTGTTCTTCAAGGGGTTCCGTTTGAACCTATGCACTCCATAGATATTAAGTTGTTATCTTGGAAAGTTTTATTTTTGGTTGCTATTTCTTCTGCTCGCAGAGTTTCTGAGCTTTCGGCATTACAATGTGATTCCCCTTATCTTATTTTCCATGCAGATAAGGTAGTGTTGCGTACCAAACCTGGGTTTCTTCCTAAAGTTATTTCAAATAAGAATATTAATCAGGAAATTATTGTTCCTTCCTTGTGTCCTAACCCTTCTTCTAAGAAGGAGCGTCGGTTACATAATCTGGATGTAGTCCGTGCCCTGAAGTTTTATTTACAGGCGACTAAGGATTTTCGTCAAACATCTTCATTATTTGTTGTTTTTTCTGGGAAACGTAGGGGTCAGAAAGCTACGGCTACCTCTCTTTCTTTTTGGCTGAGGAGTATCATCCGTGTTGCATATGAGACTGCAGGACAGCAGCCTCCAGAACGAATTACAGCCCATTCTACTAGAGCTGTGGCTTCCTCAAGGGCATTTAAAAATGATGCTTCTGTTGAACAGATTTGCAAGGCTGCAACTTGGTCGTCTCTTCACACTTTTTCCAAATTTTATACTTTTGCCTCATCTGAGGCTGTTTTTGGGAGAAAGGTTCTTCAAGCAGTGGTGCCTTCCGTTTAGGTTCCTGTCTTGTCCCTCCCTTTCATCCGTGTCCTATTGCTTTGGTATTGTATCCCATAAGTAAGGATGAAATCAGTGGACTCGTCATATCTTGTAAAAGAAAAGGAAATGTATGCCCACCCTGTCATTTTTTTCTAAAGACAGGTTTTTATTTTAGCTAAACTTCAGTCACCTCTGCTCCTTGGCTTTTCCTTTCTCTTCCTAACTTCGGTCGAATGACTGGGTTGGGGGGGAAGGGAGGAGCTATTTATGCAGCTCTGCTGTGGAGCTCTTTGCCTCCTCCTGCTGACCAGGAGGCGATATCCCATAAGTAAGGATGAAATCCGTGGACTCGTCATATCGTAAAAGAAATAAATTTATCAGGTAAGCATAAATTTCCTTTTTACAACATTTCAGTTATGATGTGTTTGCACATGTGCAGTAACTCTCCTTCAGATACTTGCAGTGAAAGCTAGGCTCCAAAATGATGAGAACCATAATTACAGGGAGGTGCATGAAATGCATTTAGTGTTTAATGTCTGATATAATCCATTCTGAAATAACAGTTTATGGGTAATGTTAATTCATTTTGAAAAATACTATGGCAACAAAAAAATAAATAATAATGTGATTGTATCTGTGGATCTGGCATTTGCTTCCCCCCTGATTTTCATCCCCACCTAGAGTATAAACTGCAGAAAAAAACGTCAGTTTTAGAGGAAGAAGCACAGTAATTTAGGGGGTAATATAGCATTCTGGAATTTGAAGTTCACTATTTCATTCTCAGTATTGTGATTCTGCAGTTCTGGAATCTAATTCCCAGCAGACATTGTACAGTGGTGAGGAGAGAGCTTCCTGGAATGCAGAAAGTTTTGCATGAGGTCAAGCTGCATTCTCCATGCTTTGTATGGTCTGACACTCTGCACAATGTAGGGGGGGGGTGCACTGTGTGTATGAGGCAATGAGACTGGGAAATCAGACCGGCCCTGGAAATTTGTATAGACCGCCCAGCCCCGCTCCCTCCAGTCTAGTCATGCCCCCTCCAGCCCAGCCATGCCCCTGGTTTTCCCTTCAACATATATATATATATATCATATATAATATATATATTTATATAATATATATATATATATATATATATATATATATATATATATAATATATAATATATAGTGAGTTACCACACATTAGACAGTAAAGAACACTACAGCACTAGCCTAGGCATAAAGTTGATATTATATTGTTATGTTATTTAATATGATTTCTGGTACATACTCTCATTTTATTTATGACCAGTACAAGCACCATTCCCTAGTAAATCATTATTACCAATAAATATATAAAGGGGAACATTTGTGATCTCAAGTAGTGCCATTGCTATTTCCTGTGATAAATAATGTCATTTTACCTTGCTTTGAGGAGCAGTGAGCACTCTCACAGACCGTCTGAAATAGATTGATCATTGGTGACAGTGTATTCTACGGCCTGGTCAGCACTCTCTTTGCCTCTGAGCGTGCAAATCTCCTCCTCGACTCGACCGGCCTCTTCCCCCCTCCCACACTTTCTGTCACACTGAGTCCAGTGGCAGCCGCATCTCTCACATGATCCCGGGATAAGAGCTCCCCTGGGCGGGCCTATCCATTCTGTGTTGACTGCCGCTGCGCTCTCAGAGCCCTCTTGCTGCGCTGACGCTGTGCGTGCTGTCTGACTCTGAGCAGCCTCTACTGGCCGGCGGCCCACCGGAATTTTTCCCGGTATCCCGGCGGCCCAATCCGGCCCTGGCTATGAGCCCCTTGTACACACTGGGGAAGGAAGCTGGGTGTATTGTCTGACCCTTTACACAGGCTTATATATCTATTTGTATGGTCAGACCCTCTGCACAAGTGGTAGTGAGAGGGGGGAGGGGGATGCACTGTGCCAGTGATCTTAAAGGGGTAGTCTAGTCAAAATGAAATGTTCATGATTCAGATAGAGCATGCAATGTTATACAACTTTCTAATTTACTCCTATTTTTACTTTTTCGGCGTTCTCTTGGTAACTTCATTTGAAAAGGAAAGAATATAAGCTTAGTAGCCGGCCAATTTTTGGTACAGAACATGGGTAGTGCTTGCGGATTGGTGGCTACATTTAGACACCAGTCAGCAGGCGCTACCCAGGTTCTGAACCAAAAATAGGCCGGCTTCTATGCTTACATTCTTGCTTTTTCAAATAAAGATACCAAGAGAAAGAAGAAAAATTGATAATAGGAGTAAATTAGAAAGTTTCTTAAAATTGCATGCTCTATCTGAATCATGAAAGTTTAATTTTGACTAGACTATTCCTTAAACTCCCTGAGGTCTGCACAGATGGAAGCTCAGTAACTTCTGAAAATTAGCTCCTAATGTTCAGAAAAACAGAATTTATGTTTACCTGATAAATTTCTTTCTCCAACGGTGTGTCCGGTCCACGGCGTCATCCTTACTTGTGGGATATTCTCTTCCCCAACAGGAAATGGCAAAGAGCCCAGCAAAGCTGGTCACATGATCCCTCCTAGGCTCCGCCTACCCCAGTCATTCGACCGACGTTAAGGAGGAATATTTGCATAGGAGAAACCATATGGTACCGTGGTGACTGTAGTTAAAGAAAATAAAATATCAGACCTGATTAAAAAAACCAGGGCGGGCCGTGGACCGGACACACCGTTGGAGAAAGAAATTTATCAGGTAAACATAAATTCTGTTTTCTCCAACATAGGTGTGTCCGGTCCACGGCGTCATCCTTACTTGTGGGAACCAATACCAAAGCTTTAGGACACGGATGAAGGGAGGGAGCAAATCAGGTCACCTAAATGGAAGGCACCACGGCTTGCAAAACCTTTCTCCCAAAAATAGCCTCAGAAGAAGCAAAAGTATCAAACTTGTAAAATTTGGTAAAAGTGTGCAGTGAAGACCAAGTCGCTGCCCTACATATCTGATCAACAGAAGCCTCGTTCTTGAAGGCCCATGTGGAAGCCACAGCCCTAGTGGAATGAGCTGTGATTCTTTCGGGAGGCTGCCGTCCGGCAGTCTCGTAAGCCAATCTGATGATGCTTTTAATCCAAAAAGAGAGAGAGGTAGAAGTTGCTTTTTGACCTCTCCTTTTACCTGAATAAACAACAAACAAGGAAGATGTTTGTCTAAAATCCTTTGTAGCATCTAAATAGAATTTTAGAGCGCGAACAACATCCAAATTGTGCAACAAACGTTCCTTCTTTGAAACTGGTTTTGGACACAGAGAAGGTACGATAATCTCCTGGTTAATGTTTTTGTTAGAAACAACTTTTGGAAGAAAACCAGGTTTAGTACGTAAAACCACCTTATCTGCATGGAACACCAGATAAGGAGGAGAACACTGCAGAGCAGATAATTCTGAGACTCTTCTAGCAGAAGAAATCGCAACTAAAAACAAAACTTTCCAAGATAATAACTTAATATCAACGGAATGTAAGGGTTCAAACGGAACCCCCTGAAGAACTGAAAGAACTAAATTGAGACTCCAAGGAGGAGTCAAAGGTTTGTAAACAGGCTTGATTCTAACCAGAGCCTGAACAAAGGCTTGAACATCTGGCACAGCTGCCAGCTTTTTGTGAAGTAATACCGACAAGGCAGAAATCTGTCCCTTCAGGGAACTTGCAGATAATCCTTTTTCCAATCCTTCTTGAAGGAAGGATAGAATCCTAGGAATCTTAACCTTGTCCCAAGGGAATCCTTTAGATTCACACCAACAGATATATTTTTTCCAAATTTTGTGGTAAATCTTTCTAGTCACAGGCTTTCTGGCCTGAACAAGAGTATCGATCACAGAATCTGAGAATCCTCGCTTCGATAAAATCAAGCGTTCAATCTCCAAGCAGTCAGCTGGAGTGAAACCAGATTCGGATGTTCGAACGGACCCTGAACAAGAAGGTCTCGTCTCAAAGGTAGCTTCCAAGGTGGAGCCGATGACATATTCACCAGATCTGCATACCAAGTCCTGCGTGGCCACGCAGGAGCTATCAAGATCACCGACGCCCTCTCCTGCTTGATCCTGGCTATCAGCCTGGGGATGAGAGGAAATGGCGGGAACACATAAGCTAGTTTGAAGGTCCAAGGTGCTACTAGTGCATCCACTAGAGCCGCCTTGGGATCCCTGGATCTGGCCCCGTAGCAAGGAACTTTGAAGTTCTGACGAGAGGCCATCAGATCCATGTCTGGAATGCCCCACAGGTGAGTGACTTGGGCAAAGATTTCCGGATGGAGTTCCCACTCCCCCGGATGCAATGTCTGACGACTCAGAAAATCCGCTTCCCAATTTTCCACTCCTGGGATGTGGATAGCAGACAGGTGGCAGGAGTGAGACTCCGCCCAAAGAATAATTTTGGTTACTTCTTCCATCGCTAGGGAACTCCTTGTTCCCCCCTGATGGTTGATGTACGCAACAGTCGTCATGTTGTCTGATTGAAACCGTATGAACCTGGTCCTCGCAAGCTGGGGCCAGGCCTGGAGCGCATTGAATATCGCTCTCAGTTCCAGAATATTTATCGGTAGAAGAGATTCTTCCCGAGACCAAAGACCCTGAGCTTTCAGGGATCCCCAGACCGCGCCCCAGCCTATCAGACTGGCGTCGGTCGTGACAATGACCCACTCTGGTCTGTGGAACATCATCCCTTGAGACAGATTGTCCAGGGACAGCCACCAACGGAGTGAGTCTCTGGTCCTCTGATTTACTTGTATCTTCGGAGACAAGTCTGTATAGTCCCCATTCCACTGACTGAGCATGCACAGTTGTAATGGTCTTAGATGAATGCGCGCAAAAGGAACTATGTCCATCGCCGCCACCATCAACCCGATCACTTCCATGCACTGAGCTATGGAAGGAAGAGGAACGGAATGAAGTATCCGACAAGAGTCCAGAAGCTTTGTTTTTCTGGCCTCTGTTAGAAAGATCCTCATTTCTAAGGAGTCTATAATTGTTCCCAAGAAGGGAACCCTTGTTGACGGGGATAGAGAACTCTTTTCCACGTTCACTTTCCAGCCGTGAGATCTGAGAAAGGCCAGGACAATGTCCGTGTGAGCCTTTGCTTGAGGAAGGGACGACGCTTGAATCAGAATGTCGTCCAGGTAAGGTACTACTGCAATGCCCCTTGGTCTTAGCACCGCTAGAAGGGACCCTAGTACCTTTGTGAAAATCCTTGGAGCAGTGGCTAATCCGAAAGGAAGCGCCACGAACTGGTAATGTTTGTCCAGGAATGCAAACCTTAGGAACCGATGATGTTCCTTGTGGATAGGAATATGTAGATACGCATCCTTTAAATCCACCGTGGTCATAAATTGACCTTCCTGGATGGAAGGAAGGATAGTTCGAATGGTTTCCATCTTGAACGATGGAACCTTGAGAAATTTGTTTAAGATCTTGAGATCTAGGATTGGTCTGAACGTTCCCTCTTTTTTGGGAACTATGAACAGATTGGAGTAGAACCCCATCCCTTGTTCTCTTAATGGAACAGGATGAATCACTCCCATTTTTAACAGGTCTTCTACACAATGTAAGAACGCCTGTCTTTTTATGTGGTCTGAAGACAACTGCGACTTGTGGAACCTCCCCCTTGGGGGAAGTCCCTTGAATTCCAGAAGATAACCCTGGGAGACTATTTCTAGCGCCCAAGGATCCAGAACATCTCTTGCCCAAGCCTGAGCGAAGAGAGAGAGTCTGCCCCCCACCAGATCCGGTCCCGGATCGGGGGCCAATATTTCATGCTGTCTTGGTAGCAGTGGCAGGTTTCTTGGCCTGCTTTCCCTTGTTCCAGCCTTGCATTGGTCTCCAAGCTGGCTTGGCCTGAGAAGTATTACCCTCTTGCTTAGAGGACGTAGCACCTTGGGCTGGTCCGTTTTTACGAAAGGGACGAAAATTAGGTCTATTTTTTGCCTTGAAGGGCCGATCCTGAGGAAGGGCGTGGCCCTTACCCCCAGTGATATCAGAGATAATCTCTTTCAAGTCAGGACCAAACAGCGTTTTCCCCTTGAAAGGAATGTTTAGTAGCTTGTTCTTGGAAGACGCATCAGCCGACCAAGATTTCAACCAAAGCGCTCTGCGCGCCACAATAGCAAACCCAGAGTTCTTAGCCGCTAACTTAGCCAATTGCAAAGAGGCGTCTAGAGTGAAAGAATTAGCCAATTTGAGAGCATTGATTCTGTCCATAATCTCCTCATAAGGAGGAGAGTCACTATCGAGCACCTTAAGCAGTTCATCAAACCAGAAATATGCGGCTGTAGTGACAGGGACAATGCATGAAATGGGTTGTAGAAGGTAACCCTGCTGAACAAACATCTTTTTAAGCAAACCTTCTAATTTTTTATCCATAGGATCTTTGAAAGCACAACTATCCTCTATGGGAATAGTGGTGCGTTTGTTTAAAGTAGAAACCGCTCCCTCGACCTTGGGGACTGACTGCCATAAGTCCTTTCTGGGGTCGACCATAGGAAACAATTTTTTAAATATGGGGGGAGGGACGAAAGGAATACCGGGCCTTTCCCATTCTTTATTAACAATGTCCGCCACCCGCTTGGGTATAGGAAAAGCTTCTGGGAGCCCCGGCACCTCTATGAACTTGTCCATTTTACATAGTTTCTCTGGGATGACTAAATTTTCACAATCATCCAGAGTGGATAATACCTCCTTAAGCAAAATGCGGAGATGTTCCAATTTAAATTTAAATGTAATCACATCAGATTCAGCCTGCTGAGAAATGTTCCCTAAATCAGTAATTTCTCCCTCAGACAAAACCTCCCTGGCCCCCTCAGATTGGGTTAGGGGCCCTTCAGAGATATTAATATCAGCGTCGTCATGCTCTTCAGTAACTAAAACAGAGCAGCCACGCTTACGCTGACAAGGGTTCATTTTGGCTAAAATGTTTTTGACAGAATTATCCATTACAGCCGTTAATTGTTGCATAGTAAGGAGTATTGGCGCGCTAGATGTACTAGGGGCCTCCTGAGTGGGCAAGACTCGTGTAGACGAAGGAGGGAATGATGCAGTACCATGCTTACTCCCCTCACTTGAGGAATCATCTTGGGCATCATTGTCATTATCACATAAATCACATTTATTTAAATGAATAGGAATTCTGGCTTCCCCACATTCAGAACACAGTCTATCTGGTAGTTCAGACATGTTAAACAGGCATAAACTTGATCAGAAAGTACAAAAAACGTTTTAAAATAAAACCGTTACTGTCACTTTAAATTTTAAACTGAACACACTTTATTACTGCAATTGCGAAAAAACATGAAGGAATTGTTCAAAATTCACCAAATTTTCACCACAGCGTCTTAAGGCCTTGAAAATATTGCACACCAATTTTGGAAGCTTTAACCCTTAAAATAACGGAACCGGAGCCGTTTTAAGCTTTAAACCCCTTTACAGTCCCTGGTATCTGCTTTGCTGAGACCCAACCAAACCCAAAGGGGAATACGATACCAAATGACGCCTTCAGAAGTCTTTTATAAGTATCAGAGCTCCTCTCACATGCGACTGCATGCCATGCCTCTCAAAAACAAGTGCGCAACACCGGCGCGAAAATGAGACTCTGCCTATGCTTTGGGAAAGCCCCTAAAGAATAAGGTGTCTAAAACAGTGCCTGCCGATATTATTAAATCAAAATACCCAGAATAAATGATTCCTCAAGGCTAAATAAGTGTTAATATCAATCGATTTAGCCCAAAAAAAGTCTACAGTTTAAATAAGCCCTTGTGAAGCCCTTATTTACAATCGTAATAAACATGGCTTACCGGATCCCATAGGGAAAATGACAGCTTCCAGCATTACATCGTCTTGTTAGAATGTGTCATACCTCAAGCAGCAAGAGACTGCAAACTGTTCCCCCAACTGAAGTTAATAGCTCTCAACAGTCCTGTGTGGAACAGCCATGGATTTTAGTTACGGTTGCTAAAATCATTTTCCTCATACAAACAGAATTCTTCATCTCTTTTCTGTTTCTGAGTAAATAGTACGTACCAGCACTATTTGAAAATAACAAACTCTTGATTGAATAATGAAAAACTACAGTTAAACACTAAAAAACTCTAAGCCATCTCCGTGGAGATGTTGCCTGTACAACGGCAAAGAGAATGACTTGGGGTAGGCGGAGCCTAGGAGGGATCATGTGACCAGCTTTGCTGGGCTCTTTGCCATTTCCTGTTGGGGAAGAGAATATCCCACAAGTAAGGATGACGCCGTGGACCGGACACACCTATGTTGGAGAAAAAATCCTGATCACCTGAGAGCCTTTTGAGAATGAGGAACAGAGCTCTGGTATGTTCTAAATACCAGAAACAAATGTAACTAGACAGTACCTCAATTATACTGTAAATGTGTAAAAGTGCCCCAAAGTTCCTAAAACTGTATGTAGTGTTATCTTGTTTATGTAACTAGGTCCCCAGACTATGTGAATCATGTGTATATGTTCATGTTAATAGCCTGCGGCTATGTGAGAGCAAGTACCTACATACCTGTCACTCTACCATGCTTACCAAGCTTATATTGTGTAGTACACATTGACACAGGATCTAAGGAAGGAGTAGTCCGATGCACTAACAGGAGGAGGCTGCAGGACCAATCCCAGGGACACCTGTGGTAGGCAAGTGACAAACTCCCGCAGGAGAATTACTCTCACTGACAATGTACTCATTTACACCCCTCTGTCTTATCCCTGGCTCGCTGAGGGTAATATTAGGTTTCACATTAGTCTGAGGACGACTTTCAATCGCTGTGTAGATCACCACTTCAAGTTTTTACCATTATCCTTGCTGGAGGCAAAAGAATGACTAAGGAATCATGTGAAAGTGGGAGAGACTAAAGTTCTGTTGTGTTGGGTGTTTTGCCGAGGAAGCCACTGAGGCTTTTCACTTTTTTCTTAGACCAGATAGAACTTCAAAATTTGTTTTTCTGAATCCTAATGTAGCTTCAATTTATATTGCTGAACAGATCCAGACTGTGAGAAAAAGGTAATGAAAATGTAGATCAGAAAAACAGACAGTAACCAATAATTACAAAGTATTTCCATTCAGTACAGGTTTTTTAGCCAAGCCTCTTGGGCTTTAAGCCAGATCCAGAAGCTTTGCTTCCTTCTTGTTCCATATGAAATTGAACTGGAAGAAGACATAAACTGGATTTCTAAGCTGCCACTACGGCATCTGTTGCAAATGCTTAAGAACAATTCTTTTTGGCTTAATACTTGGTTACCTTTCGATTTTCCTTGATCAATATCAGATTTCTGGAGTTTCAATTTCCAGTGAAATACCAGTGCGAACAAACAACACTTTCATGTGAATCATCTGGTGATTCATAAAATCTGCACACTTGTTCACTTGGAAAATCAATTACAGATTGCACTTGGGTTGATTGCTCCCACTTGAGAAAGCAAGCAACTTATGATATGGCAGCTCTGCTGCACTCTAATTCATTATAACTGATTTATAACACATCAGTCATGCTGTTGGACTCAATCCACACATTGTGCTTAGATAACAAAAAAATCCAGAACTTTATAGCCTGCAACAACTCTTTGGGAAAAAAATGTCTCTAAATGAGAACAATTTATTCTTAAAGTAATCACACACAACAATATAGACTAGTGTCTGTGGAGATTACTAACCAATAAAGTTGAAGGAACTGTAAGATATCTGCTGCACATAAGCCATCATTTGACGGAAAGACCATCATTTGGGAAAGCAAGCTCATCTTGAGACCGAACCTCAGAATTTAAATTCCACCAAGTCTCAGGGCCTGATATTCAAAACCTTGCTACTCAGGCAAATGTTTATGTTGCTATGCAGTGTTCTTTATGTGAAATGGAGACTCCTACAAAGTCTAAAAAAATCCCATAGATTTTGCGCGCTTTGTCTCCATGTCGGTGAGGTTTTAAATATCAGGCCCTCAGTTTCATGTGATATCAGGCAAAGGGAATCACTTCTAAAGTAGCCACTATCAGATTAATGACTACCATGTCATTTATTTCACAATAAAACCACACAGACTTCAGATCACTAATAGCTTTAACAGTCTTGAACATCTTTTTATTTGGAATAAAAACAGTTTGGAGCAAAGACCACTGCAGATATACAAGGAACTTTAGAAAGAAATATTGTCAACACAATGCTTCAACTGGACCCAAAGCTTGAGGTCATAATGGATACAGGTATACAGTGAAAATATTATATGTACTATATTTACCCCAAATCCCATGAAGTCTAATTTACTCAGTTGAAAGCCATTTTGGCATCCACTGAAAGTAAGACCAAGAGTATTTCATGGATTTAGACACAGTAAATAAAATGCAATGCTTGAATTGTATTATCTTTTGCTTCCTTTCTTAATATAAATCCCACTTGATTCCTATGGATTAAGAGGTACAAGAGGGGGCTAATATTGGTTTCTAGTCTTTAGCAAATATTTTAAAGTCTGTGTGTAAAAGGGATATTGGTCTAATGTTTCATAATATTTAAGGATTAGTTTGGCTTGTAGTAATGTGAGCTTCAAGGGCAGCATTCAAGTAAAACAGGATGACAAATATGGGAGTAATGTTTCCTGAAAGATCTTATTATACAAGCAAATAAACCTAGCTGGTCCTGGTGCCTTGCTACTAGGTAAAGCAGGGCTCTACAAACCCAGGAGTCAGGGAGCCACTGGCTCCTAGAATTTAACCCCTGACTCCTAAGTTTTTAGATTAATCTCCATATATCTATATACAAATACCACTGTCTGGCTCCTAACTTTTAAAGATATTTGTCGAGCACTAAAGATCCTATGACCAGCTTAATGTCTGCTATTGTTCTTGGATTGTCTAGGGTGTCTATCTGAGAATAGGTAAGCTTGGGTAGATTCAAAGAATAAATATATTGTTTTATAGCATTGTGTACGCTCAGATTCTCATGGTCAGAGGGAGAGAATTGTAAAGTAAACGTCACAATGTTTTTTTTTCTCTTTACACATTACGAAGTACAAACTAATTTTTATATATTAATTCAATCACATCATAAGGGTTTTTCTTTTTTAACTGTTTTTCTCAGCTCATGTAAAAAAAATTCTCTCTTCACTTATTACTAAGTACTCACTAATTTTTATATATACAGTATATTCATTAACTCAGGTCATTAGTTTTTTTTTTCTCAACTCATGTCACAATGTTGTTGGATTTTTCTTTCTCCTCTTCTTTCCTTTCTTCTTTCTCTTCCCCCCTTCTCCCCTTATATGGGCTAGTTTTCTTCTTTCTGATAGGACTGATCATACAGGGCTAGATTACAAGTGGAGTGCAAACAATTTCATGAGGGTTTTCACCCCTTTCAATTGTGCTGATATTAACAGTTGATCAAATTTTGATTTTGCTAGCGCAATCTTGATTTACGAGAGAATCTTTACCGCAATCTCAGAGCTGTGGTTAACCGTTTTGTAAAATTTAAAAGATGCACAAAACACTTCAAAAATACATTACAAAGTACAATTACACTCATATTAACACTGTCTAATGAATATTATTTTAAAAAAAATTGCACAAAAAAGTTATGAGAAATCAAAGATATGGGATCTCGGGTGTTAGAAAGAAAAAAAAAAGTGATCGTGATATTCGAATTCCGACTTTTTGTACAATTTGGGTTACCGCTAGAGAAAAAAAGTTTACTTTGAACTTGTAATACGAGTGCAATCCGGCTAGCGAAAAATATTAAAATCCTAGCAGTTTTTGCTAATTATTAATTATCATAACTTACAATTGGCTAGATTACGAGTTGTGCGTTATAGTGAAAAAGCAGCTTTATCAAGTTATAACGCTGCTTTTTCACTACCCTTGCAGATTTAGGGGCACCGCACACTTTTTTGGCCTTACCGCAAATCAACTTACGCAAATTGCGTACAGTCTTTTTTCCATGGGACTTCCATAGCGCCGGTATTACAAGCTTGTCCTGGGAGGCCAAAAAGTGAGCGGTTCACCCTATCCCGTCAAGATTCGTACTGCATTCCAAAGTCAGTAGTTATGAGTTTTACACTACAAAGCTGTAGCATAAAACTCATAAATAAAGTGCTAAAAAGTACACTAACACCCACAAACTACCTATTAACCCCTAAACCGAGGCCCTCCCGCATCGCAAACACTAAAAGAAAATTATTAACTCCTAATCTGCCGCTCCCGACATCGCCACCAATAGAATAAGCATATTAACCCCTAAACCACCACACCCCCGCATCGCAAACACTAGTTAAATATTATTAACCCCTAATCTGCCGCACCCGACATCACCTCCACTAGAATAAACATATTAACCCCTAAACCGCCGCACTCCTGCCTTGCAAACACAATAGTTAAATATTATTAACTGGCTGATTGGAACAGTCAATAGAATGAGAGCTTAATCCTATTGGCTGATTGGATCAACCAATAGGATTGAAGTTCAATCCTATTGGCTGATTGCATCAGCCAATAGGATTTTTTCAACCTTAATTCCGATTGGCTTATAGAATTCTATCAGCCAATCGGAATCTAAGGGTTGCCATCTTGGATGACGTTATTTAAAGGAACCTTCATTGTAGAAGAAGCCGTTGATTGAAGAGGATGCTCCGCGCCGGATGTCTTGAAGATGGAGCCGCTCCGCGTCGGAAGGATGAAGATAGAAGATGCCGCCTGGGTGAAGACTTCTGCCCGTCTGGAGGACCACTTCTGCCGGCTTTGTTGAGGACATCTTGCCACTTGGATGAAGACTTCTCCCGGCTTCATTGAGAATGGATGTCGGCTCTTCAAAACTGTAAGTGGATCTTCGGGGGTTAGTGTTAGGATTTTTTAAGTGTGTATTGGGTGGGTTTTATTTTTAGATTAGGTGTTTGGGCTGCAATAGAGCTAAATGCCCTTTTAAGGGCAATGCCCATCCAAATGCCCTTTTCAGGGCAATGGGGAGCTTAGGTTTTTTTAGTTAGGGTTTTATTTGGGGGGTTGGTTGTGTGGGTTTTACTGTTGGGGTGGTTGTTTGTATTTTTATTTTTTAAGGTAAAAGAGCTGATTTCTTTGGGGCAATGCCCCGCTAAAGGTCCTTTTAAGGGCTATTGGTAGTTTAGTTTAGGCTAGGGTTTTTTTTTATTTTGGGTGGGCTTTTTTATTTTGATAGGGCTATTAGATTAGGTGTAATTAGTTTAAAGACCTTGTACAGTAATTTGTTTTTATTTTCTGTAATTTAGTGTTTTTTTTGTAATTTAGCTAATTGTATTGAATTTAGTTAATTGTATTTAATTTAGGGAATTTATTTAATTGTAGGGTTTTATTGTAAGACAGGTTAGGTTTTATTTTACAGGTAAATTTGTATTTATTTTAGCTAGGTAGTTATTAAATAGTTAATAACTATTTAGTAACTATTCTACCTAGTTAAAATAAATACAAACTTGCCTGTAAAATAAAAATAAAACCTAAGATAGCTACAATGTAACTATTAGTTATATTGTAGCTAGCTTAGGGTTTATTTTACAGGTAAGTATTTAGTTTTAAATAGGAATTATTTAGTTATTCATAGTAAGTTTTATTTAGATTTATTTTAATTATATTTGTTAGGGGGGGTTAGGATTAGACTTAGGGGTTAATAACTTTAGAATAGTGTTGGCGACGTTGGGGGCGGCAGATTAGGGGTTAATAAATGTAGGTAGGTGGCGGCGATGTTAGGGCGGCAGATTAGGGGTTAATAATATTTAATTAGTGTTTGCGATGCGGGAGTGCGGCGGTTTAGGGGTTAATATGTTTATTATAGTGGCGGCGATGTCCGGAGCGGCAGATGAGGGGTTAATAAGAATAATGTATGTGGCTGCGATGTTGGGGGCGGCAGATTAGGGGTTAATAAGTGTAAGATTAGGGGTGTTTAGACTCAGGGTTCATGTTAGGGTGTTAGGTGTAAACATAAAATGTGTTTCCCCATAGGAATCAATGGGGCTGCGTTACTGAGCTTTACGCTGCTTTTTTGCAGGTGTTAGACTTTTTTTCAGCCGGCTCTCCCCATTGATGTCTATGGGGAAATCGTGCACGAGCACGTACAACCAGCTCACCGCTGACTTAAGCAGCGCTGGTATTGGAGTGCGGTATGGAGCACAAGTTTGCTCTATGCTCACTTCTTGTCTTTTAACGCCGGGTTTATGAAAATCTGTAATACCAGCGCTGTAGGGAAGTGGGCGGTGAGAATAATGTGCAAGTTAATACCGCACCCCTCATACCGCAAAACTTGTAATCTGACCAAATGATAATTAAGATGTTAAATGCCAGGTTTTGACTCACACAGAGGTGTTTTAGTATATTTAGTCACACCAAGGGAGGTATAAAAAGTTTACAACGAATGTATTGTTTGGATATTTGCACTTTTTTTTTGATAACTGTACTGAACTGTTTAGTATAGATATGGTCAAAACTTAATATAGGTCTACAGGTGGCCCTCGTTTTACAACAGTTCAATTTACACTGTTTCAGAATAACAACCTTTTTTTCCAGTCATGTGACTGATATTGAAAAGCATTGAGAAGCAGTGCATTTATTAAAATAGCCAGTAGGTGGAGCTGTCCACTTGTGTTGCAGCAAAGCCAAGCAAGCTGAAATTAATCAGTTTAACCAGACCTGAGCTATCGAGCAGATTTCAAAAGAACAAGATCTTCCTGTCTATAAATCAGTCCAGATTGGAATGCATAGAAAAAACTGTTTGCAGAAAAATGCAAGTGAAGTGTGTGTTGTGTGATTAATTTATTAGGTTTATAATGCTGTTTAGCAAATGTTTTTGTTCATTTAACTTAGTTTAATTATATATTATGTGTTGTGTGATTATTTTATTAGGTTTATAATGCTGTCTTCATTTCAAAGCTTTAAAAATAATGTATTAGGTGTTACTTATGACAATTTTGAGAGGGGCCTGGAACCTATCACCCTCACTTCCCATTGACTTACATTATCAACTGGGTTTCAATTTACAATGGTTTCGATTTACAACCATTCCTTCTGGAACCTAACCCCGGCGTAAACTGAGGGCTACCTGTATATTATTTGTTAGGGCTAAGGCCTTAATTGGCTTGATGAGTATAATTTTAGGCTGCCAGTAATGTCATTAAGTGGTTATGACTTAAATGTAATGTAAACAATTTTTTTTCTACATCACATTTTCAAAGTGAGAATAGAATTGGGAACTGTTAACAACAAAATGTGAGGGAAGATTAAAGTGGGTAAAATAATTTTTGTAAATTTTTTTTTAGGTTATAACTCTATTACACCTTTTGAAGATAAGCGTTAGACTCAATATAGAGCCCCTTTGATTAGTTGAAGCCAGTCTTGACTTTTGGGGAATAGTCCCACTAGGTCTTTTTGTGTATTATCATAGTTTTGACTGATGGCAATCTCATAGGAGGGAACTTGCTTATATGTAATAAATATGGAAATAGGTTATATTACTAATATATCCACTAGAGATAGGTAATAGAAACTAGGGGGAAGGCTAATGGCAGACGTAAAACTTACCGAAGAGAGCTAGCTAGATGGGCTAAAAGGTTATAGGGTACATAACAAGTTTTTTTTTATATCTTGCCTTGTTTGGAAGGGAAGCCAGATTTAAAACTCTGGAAAAGACAAATGAATGAACTATGTTCAAAAGTGTTATGGTGTAAACCCACCAGATGGGTATGTTGCTTGTTGTTTGTTATGTGTGTTTTTTTTCTCTCTCTCCCTCTTCCCTCTTGTTTAGTGGATTTAGGGGTATTTACATTCGAATTCCAAACCAATGGTTACATTAATTTTGTGGAATGCAGGAGGAATCCTCTCCCCAATTAAGCCATTCTAAATATTTTAAGTAAGAAAAAATCAGACATCATAAGCTTGCAGGAAACTCACCTCTCTGAACTTGAACATTCAAAAATTAAGGCAAACTGGTTAGGAGAGGTTATAAGTGCTTTATATTGTAAAGCAGCAAGAGGGGTAGCATTTTTGATAAACAAAAATTTTAAATATGAAATAAAAAATAAAATAATAGATAAGGAAGGGAGGTATATTTGTATTCATATTATTCTAGATGATAATGATTATATAATTGGGAACATCTGTGGGCCCAATAATACGGGTTGGATATTTTTGAATAAAATATATAGGATCTTAGACAAATTTCCAGATGAAAAAGTGATTATCATTGGGGATTTTAATGTGACTCCTAATTCTTTACTAGACAGAAAAAAATCTCCTAAATAGTCAGTTATATAAAACCCGGAAATCCCAACTACACTATGAAAATAGGGTATTTTTGACTAATTACAAACTAGTAGATGTTTGGAGGCTTTTTAACCCAAACAGTCTAGAAATTACCTGTATTTACAAATCTCACAACACCCTATCTAGATTAGATTTATTTCTTTTATCCGATTCGGTATTGATAAGAGTTATAGAAACTAACATTCAGGATTTTGCTCTCTCGGATCATGCCCCAATTTCCCTAGTTTTAAATGAACCATCTAAAGCTAACTATAACTCCTTTTACTTTCCTAATTATTTAGCTAAGTCAGTAAAACTCACAGACTTTTTTTAAACAAAAATGGACGGAGTACACTATTAATAACATATAACACAGATATAAGGTAATTTATTGGGAAGCAGCTAAAGTAACGTTAAAAGCGGAGGTAACGTCATACCTAATTAAGTTAAAGGAGGAAGGCAATATTGAAAATGCAAAGTTAGCTAACAATCTCTCAGCAGCATATTCCCGATTTAGAATGCACCCATCTAAAGAAAATAGATATAATTATGTGAAATCTACAAAAGAGAGAAATATGTTTTTGTTAACTTTGGCAGGAAAAACAATATTTAAAAAGCAAACACAATTTGAGAGATATAGGAATAAGGTAGGGAAATACTTAGCAAGCTTATACAATAAATCAAAAAAGAAAAAATATATAGGGATAATTAATGAGGGGTCCATAACTACTAATAAAACAGAGGAGATAACCTCAATTTTTCAAAAGTACTATGAAAATGTATATGCATCCCAGAAACCTAAGAAAGAGGGTATCAAAAGGTTCTAGGACAATATAAAACTACCGGAGATAAGTGCAGAAGATATTGAGACATTGAATGCACCCATATTTGAAAAAGAAATTATTAATACCATGAAAAATATGAGGAAGGGGAAAGCCCTGGGCCAGATGGGCTCCCACCTGAATTTTAATGGTTATTAAAACAAGAGATCATTAACGACCTTAAGGAGCTTTATGATCAATATTATTTGTATAATAAGAAAATTCAATCTCAATTTAAGTCAGCAAATATAAAATGATTGCCAAAGGAAGACAAAGACCTAACACAAGTATCCTCATATAGACCTATTTGTCTCCTGAATCTTGATTACAAGATCTTCATGAAGACCATAGCAGATAGATTAAAATGAACTCTTCCTAAACTTTTACACACAGATCAAGTAGGTTTTGTTATGGGGAGAATTCCTGAGTTAAATATCAGGAAAATTTTACAAGTGATTTGTCAATACAGTGGGGAAACCTGGGGGGTAAGATGTCCCGGTTCTGCCGGAAGCCTTCCTACTATCTTTGGATACAGAGAAAGCCTTCAACAGAGTCGAGTGGAGCTATATATTTGAATCTCTGAAGGTTTGGTTTGACAGGGAATTTCTTGAATTTAGTGTCTTATGTATATTCGGATGCTAACGCCACAATTTTAGTAAATAACTGTATGTCGCCCTCCTTTCTTCTAGCTAGGGGAACCAGGCAAGGATGTCCTATGTCGCCTCTCCTATTCAATCTAGTACTGGAGCCCCTGGCTAGTAGACTTAGAGAATTCTTAGTGGGTGCCAAAGTAGGCAAAGAGAATTTCCAGTTAGCCTTTTTTGCGGAAGATCTATTGATGTGTGTAACCTCCCCGGAAAAACAAGTTTCTGAAATAATTAGTATTTTGAATGAATATGGGAAGATTTTGTCCTATAAGATAAACTACTCTAAGTCCAAGATCTTATGGTTTAAAAAAACAAACTCAGAGCAGGTGTATCCTTTTATAGAGACAAAGAGTTTGAAATATTTGGGATTATATTTTTCTACTGACTTTAAGACAAATCCAGCTAGATGGTATAGCCTAAATATATCCGGAAAACTTTCAAAATAGCGCAGATAAATTAACAAAGTGGGTTAATTTTCCTCTCTCCCTGTCAGGTAGAGTGGCAGCTTTTAAAATGTTTATCCTCCCTAGAATACTATATCCCCTTAGGATGCTACATCTGGCAATAAAAACACAAGATCTTATTAAATTCTCAAAAGCTTTGAGATACTTTCTCTGGAGAGGAAAAAAAACAAGGATCAGGTTGGATAAACTCTATCTATCCATCAATCTATCTATCAAGCGCAAAGGGGGGATTGAACCTACCCAATATTAAATTATATAATTGTGCAATACTCCTGAAATGCCCCCTTGATTGGCTAGCTCAAACAAACAATTTTAAAAACTGTAATATGGATGAATCAATATGTGCCCCTTTTTCACTTGCTTTCATTCTCCACGCCTCAAATAAGGAGGTGGGACCTAAGATCTTTGCCCATCCATTGATAAAAGACATACTTGTAGCTTGGAGAATAACGATGAAGGCGAAAGGATGGAGCTTTACCGTCTCAAAACATTTGCCCCTATTAGGAAATCAGAGATTTCTACCAGGGGCACAAGGCAGGGTATTCCAAATATGGAAAAGTAAAAATATTACCTCGCTTAATTATTTGATCGACCCCTTAACTGATTTTCAAAGGATTTATAACATCTCTAAAAAAGAATGGCTACACTTTAGGCAGGCAAAACATTATTTACTTCAGATGATTAATATCGTACTAAATCTATGCCACAGACACCCATTATTGGATTGTCTTAAAATTAAAAAAGGTTTAATATCGCGTATATACGGAATCTTACAAGAAGAGGAATTAGTCAAAGAGTATAACAGCAAATGGGATAAGCTTTCCCTGTATTTAGTTTGGACTCCAAAATCCAGAAAAGTTTGGGATTATAAAGGGTTTAACTAGCTCATCTAAATTTAGAGTCCCAATTTAGGCTTATGCAATATGATTATATTACTCCGAAGTGAGCACAAAAATGGAAGTTACAAACTGAGAATGCATGTAAGAAATGTAGAGAAGCAGATCCTAAGATCCTGCACTTATTAGCCACATGCCCAAAACTCTGATAACTTTGGGGAAAAGTTGAATTCTTATTTTCACTAGTTTTAAAGGAAAAAATTAAAATAACAGAAGAAAACATCCTATTTTTAAATAAAGCACCAGATTGGGGGACCAAGCATAAATTCATTCAATGGGGAATTGTGTTAGTTGCTATACAGATTATCAAGCGCCAAGGGTGGGGCAGTTGATACCTATAGCTCTGAACAAATGGTACCTAGTATACCAAATAAGTAATCATAGAAAATATTGTAGAACTGGATAAATAATAAAATCTCCTAGATAAAATCAATGAAAAACCGGTTGGCCAGACAGGTTATGTCCGAGGCACTTGATACTAAATTTGATAAATTCAATGGGATTAAGAATTATAAGAAGGTATGGGGGAACTTCATTGAGTACATGGGGACTGATTTTCAGTTAAGGATAAATCAAATTTTACCAGTATTGGATCTTGATAATTGCGACGGATGAGATAGGAGAGGAAGGAAAAGGGGTGAGAGAGGGAGGAAGGCGAAGGGGGAGGGAGAAGAGAGAGAGAGAAAAAAAGTGGAAATTCCTTCCCCACCCTTTTTTTTTTTGTCTTGTTTCGTCCAGTTGTAGTTGGGCCCGGGGTGGTGGTGCACTTGGTTATGGGTAAACTTAAAGGGACAGTCAACACCAGAATTTTTGTTGTTTAAATAGAAAGATAATTCCTTTATTACCCATTCCTCAGATTTGCATAACCAACAGAGTTATATAAATACATTTTTTACCTCAGTGATTATCTTGTATCTAAGCCTCTGTAGACTGCCCCCTTATTTCAGTTCTTTTGACAGACTTGCTTTTTCGCCAGTCAGTGCTCCCTTCGGGGTAACTTTTCGTGCATGAGCTCAATGTTATCTATATGAAACACATGAACTAATGCCCTCTGGTGGTTAAAATTCATTCAGATTAGAGGCAGTGTTCAAGGTCTAAGAAATTAGCATATGAACCTCCTAGAATTAGCTTTCAACTAAGAATACCAAGAGAACAAAGCAAAATTGGTGATAAAACTAAATTGGAAAGTTGTTTAAAATTACATTCCCTATTTAAATCATGAAAGTTTGTTTTGGACTTGACTGTCACTTTAAGATTCTTGAATATATTGTGTTCACAACTGTATTATTAACAACTTGTGTATTGCCTCTTGGTACTTGTAAGATATGTAAAGAAAATTGCACAAAAGTGAAGGAATATTTTTGACTTTGTACATTTATTTTACAATAAAAAAAAAACAAAAAAAAAACAGAATTTATGTTTACCTGATAAATTACTTTCTCCAACGGTGTGTCCGGTCCACGGCGTCATCCTTACTTGTGGGATATTCTCTTCCCCAACAGGAAATGGCAAAGAGCCCAGCAAAGCTGGTCACATGATCCCTCCTAGGCTCCGCCTACCCCAGTCATTCGACCGACGTTAAGGAGGAATATTTGCATAGGAGAAACCATATGGTACCGTGGTGACTGTAGTTAAAGAAAAAAATTATCAGACCTGATTAAAAAAACCAGGGCGGGCCGTGGACCGGACACACCGTTGGAGAAAGTAATTTATCAGGTAAACATAAATTCTGTTTTCTCCAACATAGGTGTGTCCGGTCCACGGCGTCATCCTTACTTGTGGGAACCAATACCAAAGCTTTAGGACACGGATGAAGGGAGGGAGCAAATCAGGTCACCTAAATGGAAGGCACCACGGCTTGCAAAACCTTTCTCCCAAAAATAGCCTCAGAAGAAGCAAAAGTATCAAACTTGTAAAATTTGGTAAAAGTGTGCAGTGAAGACCAAGTCGCTGCCCTACATATCTGATCAACAGAAGCCTCGTTCTTGAAGGCCCATGTGGAAGCCACAGCCCTAGTGGAATGAGCTGTGATTCTTTCGTGAGGCTGCCGTCCGGCAGTCTCGTAAGCCAATCTGATGATGCTTTTAATCCAAAAAGAGAGAGAGGTAGAAGTTGCTTTTTGACCTCTCCTTTTACCGGAATAAACAACAAACAAGGAAGATGTTTGTCTAAAATCCTTTGTAGCATCTAAATAGAATTTTAGAGCGCGAACAACATCCAAATTGTGCAACAAACGTTCCTTCTTTGAAACTGGTTTCGGACACAGAGAAGGTACGATAATCTCCTGGTTAATGTTTTTGTTAGAAACAACTTTTGGAAGAAAACCAGGTTTAGTACGTAAAACCACCTTATCTGCATGGAACACCAGATAAGGAGGAGAACACTGCAGAGCAGATAATTCTGAAACTCTTCTAGCAGAAGAAATTGCAACTAAAAACAAAACTTTCCAAGATAATAACTTAATATCAACGGAATGCAAGGGTTCAAACGGAACCCCCTGAAGAACTGAAAGAACTAAATTGAGACTCCAAGGAGGAGTCAAAGGTTTGTAAACAGGCTTAATTCTAACCAGAGCCTGAACAAAGGCTTGAACATCTGGCACAGCGGCCAGCTTTTTGTGAAGTAACACAGACAAGGCAGAAATCTGTCCCTTCAGGGAACTTGCAGATAATCCTTTTTCCAATCCTTCTTGAAGGAAGGATAGAATCCTAGGAATCTTAACCTTGTCCCAAGGGAATCCTTTAGATTCACACCAACAGATATATTTTTTCCAAATTTTGTGGTAAATCTTTCTAGTTACAGGCTTTCTGGCCTGAACAAGAGTATCGATAACAGAATCTGAGAATCCTCGCTTCGATAAGATCAAGCGTTCAATCTCCAAGCAGTCAGCTGGAGTGAAACCAGATTCGGATGTTCGAACGGACCCTGAACAAGAAGGTCTCGTCTCAAAGGTAGCTTCCAAGGAGGAGCCGATGACATATTCACCAGATCTGCATACCAAGTCCTGCGTGGCCACGCAGGAGCTATCAAGATCACCGACGCCCTCTCCTGATTGATCCTGGCTACCAGCCTGGGGATGAGAGGAAACGGCGGGAACACATAAGCTAGTTTGAAGGTCCAAGGTGCTACTAGTGCATCCACTAGAGCCGCCTTGGGATCCCTGGATCTGGACCCGTAGCAAGGAACTTTGAAGTTCTGACGAGAGGCCATCAGATCCATGTCTGGAATGCCCCACAGCTGAGTGACTTGGGCAAAGATTTCCGGATGGAGTTCCCACTCCCCCGGATGCAATGTCTGACGACTCAGAAAATCCGCTTCCCAATTTTCCACTCCTGGGATGTGGATAGCAGACAGGTGGCAGGAGTGAGACTCCGCCCATAGAATGATTTTGGTCACTTCTTCCATCGCCAGGGAACTCCTTGTTCCCCCCTGATGGTTGATGTACGCAACAGTTGTCATGTTGTCTGATTGAAACCGTATGAACTTGGCCCTCGCTAGCTGAGGCCAAGCCTTGAGAGCATTGAATATCGCTCTCAGTTCCAGAATATTTATCGGTAGAAGAGATTCTTCCCGAGACCAAAGACCCTGAGCTTTCAGGGATCCCCAGACCGCGCCCCAGCCCATCAGACTGGCGTTGGTCGTGACAATGACCCACTCTGGTCTGCGGAATGTCATCCCTCGTGACAGGTTGTCCAGGGACAGCCACCAACGGAGTGAGTCTCTGGTCCTCTGATTTACTTGTATCTTCGGAGACAAGTCTGTATAGTCCCCATTCCACTGACTGAGCATGCACAGTTGTAATGGTCTTAGATGAATGCGTGCAAAAGGAACTATGTCCATTGCCGCTACCATCAACCCGATCACTTCCATGCACTGAGCTATGGAAGGAAGAGGAACGGAATGAAGTATCCGACAAGAGTCTAGAAGTTTTGTTTTTCTGGCCTCTGTCAGAAAAATCCTCATTTCTAAGGAGTCTATTATTGTTCCCAAGAAGGGAACCCTTGTTGACGGAGATAGAGAACTCTTTTCCACGTTCACTTTCCATCCGTGAGATCTGAGAAAGGCCAGGACAATGTCCGTGTGAGCCTTTGCTTGAGGAAGGGACGACGCTTGAATCAGAATGTCGTCCAAGTAAGGTACTACAGCAATGCCCCTTGGTCTTAGCACAGCTAGAAGGGACCCTAGTACCTTTGTGAAGATCCTTGGAGCAGTGGCTAATCCGAAAGGAAGCGCCACGAACTGGTAATGTTTGTCCAGGAATGCGAACCTCAGGAACCGATGATGTTCCTTGTGGATAGGAATATGTAGATACGCATCCTTTAAATCCACCGTGGTCATGAATTGACCTTCCTGGATGGAAGGAAGAATAGTTCGAATGGTTTCCATCTTGAACGATGGAACCTTGAGAAACTTGTTTAAGATCTTGAGATCTAAGATTGGTCTGAACGTTCCCTCTTTTTTGGGAACTATAAACAGATTGGAGTAGAACCCCATCCCTTGTTCTCTTAATGGAACGGGATGAATCACTCCCATTTTTAACAGGTCTTCTACACAATGTAAGAATGCCTGTCTTTTTATGTGGTCTGAAGACAACTGAGACCTGTGGAACCTCCCCCTTGGGGGAAGTCCCTTGAATTCCAGAAGATAACCTTGGGAGACTATTTCTAGCGCCCAAGGATCCAGAACATCTCTTGCCCAAGCCTGAGCGAAGAGAGAGAGTCTGCCCCCCACCAGATCCGGTCCCGGATCGGGGGCCAACATTTCATGCTGTCTTGGTAGCAGTGGCAGGTTTCTTGGCCTGCTTTCCCTTGTTCCAGCCTTGCATTGGTCTCCAAGCTGGCTTGGCTTGAGAAGTATTACCCTCTTGCTTAGAGGACGTAGCACTTTGGGCTGGTCCGTTTCTACGAAAGGAACGAAAATTAGGTTTATTTTTTTGCCTTGAAAGGCCGATCCTGAGGAAGGGCGTGGCCCTTACCCCCAGTGATATCCGAGATAATCTCTTTCAAGTCAGGGCCAAACAGCGTTTTCCCCTTGAAAGGAATGTTAAGTAGCTTGTTCTTGGAAGACGCATCAGCCGACCAAGATTTCAACCAAAGCGCTCTGCGCGCCACAATAGCAAACCCAGAATTCTTAGCCGCTAACCTAGCCAATTGCAAAGTGGCGTCTAGGGTGAAAGAATTAGCCAATTTGAGAGCATTGATTCTGTCCATAATCTCCTCATAAGGAGGAGAATCACTGTCAACCGCCTTTATCAGCTCATCGAACCAGAAACATGCGGCTGTAGCGACAGGGACAATGCATGAAATTGGTTGTAGAAGGAAACCCTGCTGAACAAACATCTTTTTAAGCAAACCTTCTAATTTTTTATCCATAGGATCTTTGAAAGCACAACTATCCTCTATGGGTATAGTGGTGCGTTTGTTTAAAGTGGAAACCGCTCCCTCGACCTTGGGGACTGTCTGCCATAAGTCCTTTCTGGGGTCGACCATAGGAAACAATTTTTTAAATATGGGGGGAGGGACGAAAGGAATACCGGGCCTTTCCCATTCTTTATTAACAATGTCCGCCACCCGCTTGGGTATAGGAAAAGCTTCTGGGAGCCCCGGCACCTCTAGGAACTTGTCCATTTTACATAGTTTCTCTGGGATGACCAACTTGTCACAATCATCCAGAGTGGATAATACCTCCTTAAGCAGAATGCGGAGATGTTCCAACTTAAATTTAAATGCAATCACATCAGGTTCAGCTTGTTGAGAAATGTTCCCTGAATCAGTAATTTCTCCCTCAGACAAAACCTCCCTGGCCCCATCAGACTGAGTTAGGGGCCCTTCAGAAATATTAATATCAGCGTCGTCATGCTCTTCAGTATCTAAAACAGAGCAGTCGCGCTTACGCTGATAAGTGTTCATTTTGGCTAAAATGTTTTTGACAGAATTATCCATTACAGCCGTTAATTGTTGCATAGTAAGGAGTATTGGCGCGCTAGATGTACTAGGGGCCTCCTGAGTGGGCAAGACTCGTGTAGACGAAGGAGGGAATGATGCAGTACCATGCTTACTCCCCTCACTTGAGGAATCATCTTGGGCATCATTGTCATTGTCACATAAATCACATTTATTTAAATGAATAGGAATTCTGGCTTCCCCACATTCAGAACACAGTCTATCTGGTAGTTCAGACATGTTAAACAGGCATAAACTTGATAACAAGTACAAAAAACGTTTTAAAATAAAACCGTTACTGTCACTTTAAATTTTAAACTGAACACACTTTATTACTGCAAATGCGAAAAAACATGAAGGAATTGTACAAAATTCACCAAATTTTCACCACAGTGTCTTAAAGCCTTAAAAGTATTGCACACCAAATTTGGAAGCTTTAACCCTTAAAATAACGGAACCGGAGCCGTTTTGAACTTTAACCCCTTTACAGTCCCTGGTATCTGCTTTGCTGAGACCCAACCAAGCCCCAAGGGGAATACGATACCAAATGACGCCTTCAGAAAGTCTTTTCTAAGTATCAGAGCTCCTCTCACATGCGACTGCATGCCATGCCTCTCAAAAACAAGTGCGCAACACCGGCGCGAAAATGAGGCTCTGCCTATGCTTTGGGAAAGCCCCTAAAGAATAAGGTGTCTAAAACAGTGCCTGCCGATATTATTATATCAAAATACCCAGATAAAATGATTCCTCAAGGCTAAATATGTGTTAATAATCAATCGATTTAGCCCAAAAAAAGTCTACAGTCTTAATAAGCCCTTTTTTGAAGCCCTTATTTACAATCGTAATAAACATGGCTTACCGGATCCCAGAGGGAAAATGACAGCTTCCAGCATTACATCGTCTTGTTAGAATGTGTCATACCTCAAGCAGCAAGAGACTGCTCACTGTTCCCCCAACTGAAGTTAATTGCTCTCAACAGTCCTGTGTGGAACAGCCATGGATTTTAGTGACGGTTGCTAAAATCATTTTCCTCATACAAACAGAAATCTTCATCTCTTTTCTGTTTCTGAGTAAATAGTACATACCAGCACTATTTCAAAATAACAAACTCTTGATTGAATAATAAAAACTACAGTTAAACACTAAAAAACTCTAAGCCATCTCCGTGGAGATGTTGCCTGTACAACGGCAAAGAGAATGACTGGGGTAGGCGGAGCCTAGGAGGGATCATGTGACCAGCTTTGCTGGGCTCTTTGCCATTTCCTGTTGGGGAAGAGAATATCCCACAAGTAAGGATGACGCCGTGGACCGGACACACCTATGTTGGAGAAAACAAAGTTGCACAAAACACTTCAAAAATACATTACAAAGTACAGCTACACTCATTATACCACTGTCTAATAATAATTTAAAAACAATATTGCACAAAAAAGTTATAAGGGCTCAAAGATATAAGACCTTGGGTGTTCAAAGAAAAAAAAAAGCGATCGGGATATTCAAATTCTGACTTTTATGCGATTCGGGTTACCGCTAGAGGAAAAAGTTTAGTGTAATACTAGCACAATCCGACTAGCGAAAAAAAATGTAAATCCTAGTAGGGGTTTCGCTACAGTGAAAAAGCAAAAAGCCGCTCCACCTGTAATTTAGCTCATAATACGGTATTTAAAAGTACTAAAAATGCAAGTATAATTGTTATTATATGGTAAAGTTAATTATTTGTAATGCTAACCCTTTTTTCTGTTTTTTTTTTATTAAAGAAATTATTTTGTTAGTTTCATATATGTACTTTAATTATGCTGTTTTTGCTATTAATTTTCCTAGTTTTTTTTTTTTTTTTTTTTTAAAAACATAAGAAAAAAAGCATTTGGAGCTGTCCACACCCATTTTTAAATTATTTTTTAGTTATTCAGGAGCTTTTACCACCAAAATTAAGCTTTAATGATTTGGATAGGGTATGCCATTTTAAACAACTTTCCAATTTAGTTCTATTATATAATTTGCTTCATTCTCTTGGTATAATTTGTTAAAAAGCATACCTAGATAGGTTCAGTTGCAGCAAAATACTTCTGGGAGCAAAAGTCTGAATAAAACAAAAAAAAAATAATTTCTTTAACCCCCCCCCCCCCCCGGAAAAAAAGGTTTAGAATTTAAAATAAATCAACTGCACTATATAATAAAATACATAAAATTAAAAGGCACACACTTGTATTTTTAGTATTTTTAAAGAGATAGTAAACCCCAAAATTTTCTTTTATGATTCAGATAGAACATATGATTTTAAACAACTTTACAATTTAATTCTATTATCAATTTTTCTTCATTCTCTTGTTATCCATTGCTGAAGGGACAGCATTTTTTTTAACAAGGGATACTAAGATAACAAAGCACATTTGAAAATAGAAGTGAATTTAAAAGTGTTTTTAAAATGGACTGCTCTATCTGAACCATGCAAGTTTAATTTTGACTATCCTATCCCTTTAAATACTATTTGATCAGTCCTATCAGAGGGAAGGAAACTAGCCCATATAAGGAGAGAAAAAGAAAAAACAAAATGTATGCTTACACCTTGTGGTGTATCCAGTCCACGGGTTCATCCATTACTTGTGGGATATTCTCCTTCCCAACAGGAAGCTGCAAGAGGACATCCACAGCAGAGCTGTCTATATAGCTCCTCCCCTAACTGCCACCCCCAGTCATTCGACCGAATACAAGCAAGAAAAAAGGAGAAACTATAGGGTGCAGTGGTGACTGTAGTTTAAAAATAAAAAACACCTGCCTTAAAATGACAGGGCGGGCCGTGGACTGGATACACCACAAGAGAAATAAATTTATCAAGTAAGCATAAATTTTGCTTTCTCTTGTAAAGGTGTATCCAGTCCACGGGTTTATCCATTACTTGTGGGATACCAATACCAAAGCTTTAGGACACGGATGAAGGGAGGGACAAGGCAGGAACTTAAACAGAGGGCACCACTGCCTGTAAGACCTTTCTCCCAAAAATAGCCTCTGAAGAAGCAAAAGTATCGAATTTGTAGAATTTAGAAAAAGTATGAAGCGAAGACCAAGTTGCCGCCTTACAAATCTGTTCAACAGAGGCCTCATTTTTAAAAGCCCATGTGGAAGCCACTGCTCTAGTGGAATGAGCTGTAATTCTTTCAGGAGGCTGCTGGCCAGCAGTCTCATAAGCTAAGCGGATTATGCGTCTCAGCCAAAAAGAAAGAGAAGTTGCCGAAGCCTTTTGGCCTCTCCTCTGTCCAGAGTAGACAACAAACAAAGCCGATGTTTGATGAAAATCCTTCGTAGCTTGTAAATAAAACTTTAAACTCCATGGTGGAGCAACAGGTTTAAACACAGGCTTGATTCTAACTAAAGCCCGACAAAACGCCTGAACGCCTGGAACCTCAGCCAGACGTTTGTGCAAAGGAATAGACAGAGCAGAAATCTGTCCCTTTAAGGAACTAGCAGACAATCCTTTCTCCAATCCCTCTTGGAGAAAGGATAAGATTCTAGGAATCCTGACTTTACTCCATGAGTAACCCTTGGATTCACACCAATGAAGATATTTACACCATATCTTATCTGAATGGCAAAACCTGAATTCTTAGCCGTTAGCTTTGTTAAATGAAAAACGGCGTCAGAAATAAATTAATTGGCTAACTTAAGAGCTTTAAGCCTGTGTAGGATATCATCCAACGGGGTCTCCACCTGTAGAGCCTCTTCAAGAGACTCGAACCAGAAAGCCGCTGCAGCAGTGACTGGAGCAATGCATGCAAGAGGCTGGAAAATAAAACCTTGTTGTATAAAGATTTTCTTAAGGAAACCCTCTAATTTTTTATCCATTGGATCTAGGAAAGTACAACTGTCCTCAACGGGGATAGTTGTACGCTTCGCTAGGGTAGAGACTGCTCCCTCCACCTTAGGGACCGTCTGCCACGAGTCCCATGTAGCGGCATCTATGGGAAACATCTTTTTAAAAGCAGGAGGGGAAGAGAACGGTACACCTGGTCTATCCCATTCCTTCGAAATAATTTCTGAAAACCTCTTAGGGATTGGAAAAACATCAGTGTAAACAGGCACTGCAAAGTATTTGTCCATTTTACACAATTTCTCTGGGACTACAATGGTGTCACAGTCATCCAGAGTCGCTAAAACCTCCCTGAGCAACACGCGGAGGTGTTCAAGCTTAAATTTAAATGCTGTCATTTCAGAGTCAGACTGAAGTAACGCCTTCCCTGAATCAGAAATGTCACCCACAGATAGAAGCTCTCCTGCTTCGGCTTCTGTACATTGTGAGGGTACATCAGACATAGCTACTAAAGCGTCAGAAAGCTCTGTATTTGTTCTAGCCCCAGAGCTGTCTCGCTTTCCTTGTAACCCTGGCAGTTTGGACAATACTTCTGTGAGGGTATGATTCATAACTGCCGCCATGTCTTGTAAGGTAAACGCACTGGACGAGCCTGATGTACTTGGCGTCACTTGCGCGGGAGATATAGGTTCTGACACATTGGGAGAGCTAGGTGGTTTAACCTCCCTTCTTTCAGTCTGAGAAACCTCTGGTGATAAATCTTTAAAAGCCATAATATGGTCTTTATAACTTATAGAAAGGTCAGTGCATTTGGTACACATTCTAAGAGGGGGTTCCACAATGGCTTCTAAACATAATGAACAAGGAGTTTCCTCTATGTCAGACATGTTTAACAGACTAGTAATGAGACCAGCAAGCTTGGAAAACACTTTAATAAATGTGAAAAAGTAATTGAACAAAAACGGTACTGTACCTTTAAGAGAAAAAAACTACCACATAAACTGCAAAACAGTGTTAAAAAGTAGTAAACTCAACGAAATTTTTACAGTGTGTATAAGAGACTAAATCAGCATTGCACCCACTTGCAAATGGATGATTAACCCCTTAGGCCCCAAACCGGATTAGAAAAACGGTACAACCGTTAAAAAACAGTCAAACACACTGCCACAGCTCTGCTGTGGCTCCTACCTGCCCTTAAACACGATTTTTGCAGGAAAAAACCCTCTATAGTGGTCCTAGATGCCAAAGGACTCCTTTAGGGAAGCTGGATGTCTCAGTCTGGATATCAACTGCGCATAAAGTGCGTGAAAATAGGCCCCTCCCACCATGCACTCAATGTCAGAGGGCCTTAAAAAAGTACTCCTAGGAGTAACAAGCCATGTGGAAAACTAGGCCCCAAAAAAGATTTATCACCCTCAGAGAAAAAACATTTTTTCTGTAAGTTATGCAAACCTTTTTACACTAAGTAATATGAGAGTTAACATGAATATTACCCTTATCTTGTAAGCATGATCCCAGTCGTTGTTAAATCACTGTATCAGGCTTACCTCAAATATACCAGGCACTGTCAGCATTTTCTAGACCTTATCATCTCTCTAGAAAAAAATATACTGAACATACCTCAAAGCAGGTGATCTGCAAACCGTCCGCCCAACTGAAGTTTTCTTTCCATACTCTTCAGTTATGTGTGAGAACAGCAATGGACCTTAGTTACAAACCGCTAAGATCATCAACCTCCAGGCAGATTCTTCTTCCAATTTCTGCCTGAGAGTAATAACAAACTCTTGATTGAAGGTAAAAACTACACTAAGTCACCACATATTCTCTTGATACTTCCTTTCTTGTCGAGAGCTGCAAGAGAATGACTGGGGGTGGCAGTTAGGGGAGGAGCTATATAGACAGCTCTGCTGTGGGTTTCCTCTTGCAGCTTCCTGTTGGGAAGGAGAATATCCCACAAGTAATGGATGAACCCGTGGACTGGATACACCTTTAAAAGAGAAAACAATATTGTGACGTTAGTTAAGAAAAAAACCTTATGACCTGATATATATATAAAAATTAGTAGTGTGTAATAAGTGAAGAGAAAGAAAAAAAACATAATTTATGTAAGAACTTACCTGATAAATTCATTTCTTTCATATTAACAAGAGTCCATGAGCTAGTGACGTATGGGATATACATTCCTACCAGGAGGGGCAAAGTTTCCCAAACCTTAAAATGCCTATAAATACACCCCTCACCACACCCACAAATCAGTTTAACGAATAGCCAAGAAGTGGGGTGATAAGAAAAAAAGTGCGAAGCATATAAAATAAGGAATTGGAATAATTGTGCTTTATACAAAAAAATCATAACCACCACAAAAAAGGGTGGGCCTCATGGACTCTTGTTAATATGAAAGAAATGAATTTATCAGGTAAGTTCTTACATAAATTATGTTTTCTTTCATGTAATTAACAAGAGTCCATGAGCTAGTGACGTATGGGATAATGACTACCCAAGATGTGGATCTTTCCACACAAGAGTCACTAGAGAGGGAGGGATAAAATAAAGACAGCCAATTCCTGCTGAAAATAATCCACACCCAAAATAAAGTTTAACAAAAAACATAAGCAGAAGATTCAAACTGAAACCGCTGCCTGAAGAACTTTTCTACCAAAAACTGCTTCAGAAGAAGAAAATACATCAAAATGGTAGAATTTAGTAAAAGTATGCAAAGAGGACCAAGTTGCTGCTTTGCAGATCTGGTCAACCGAAGCTTCATTCCTAAACGCCCAGGAAGTAGATACTGACCTAGTAGAATGAGCTGTAATTCTCTGAGGCGGAATTTTACCCGACTCAACATAGGCAAGATGAATTAAAGATTTCAACCAAGATGCCAAAGAAATGGCAGAAGCTTTCTGGCCTTTCCTAGAACCGGAAAAGATAACAAAGAGACTAGAAGTCTTTCAGAAAGATTTCGTAGCTTCAACATAATATTTCAAAGCTCTAACAACATCCAAAGAATGCAACGATTTCTCCTTAGAATTCTTAGGATTAGGACATAATGAAGGAACCACAATTTCTCTACTAATGTTGTTGGAATTCACAACTTTAGATAAAAATTCAAAAGAAGTTCGCAACACCGCCTTATCCTGATGAAGAGTCAGAAAAGGAGACTCACAACAAAGAGCAGATAATTCAGAAACTCTTCTGGCAGAAGAGATGGCCAAAAGGAACAAAACTTTCCAAGAAAGTAATTTAATATCCAATGAATGCATAGGTTCAAATGGAGGAGCTTGAAGAGCCCCCAGAACCAAATTCAAACTCCAAGGAGGAGAAATTGACTTAATGACAGGCTTTATACGAACCAAAGCTTGTACAAAACAATGAATATCAGGAAGAATAGCAATCTTTCTGTGAAAAAGAACAGAAAGAGCAGAGATTTGACCTTTCAAGGAACTTGCGGACAAACCCTTATCTAAACCATCCTGAAGAAATTGTAATATTCTCGGTATTCTAAAAGAATGCCAAGAAAAATGATGAGAAAGACACCAAGAAATATAAGTCTTCCAGACTCTATAATATATCTCTCTGGATACAGATTTACGAGCCTGTAACATAGTATTAATCACAGAGTCAGAGAAACCTCTTTGACCAAGAATCAAGCGTTCAATCTCCATACCTTTAAATTTAAGGATTTCAGATCCTGATGGAAGAAAGGACCTTGAGACAAAAGGTCTGGTCTTAACGGAAGAGTCCATGGTTGGCAAGAGGCCATCCGGACAAGATCCGCATACCAAAACCTGTGAGGCCATGCCGGAGCTACCAGCAGAACAAACGAGCATTCCTTCAGAATCTTGGAGATTACTCTTGGAAGAAGAACTAGAGGCGGAAGATATAGGCAGGATGATACTTCCAAGGAAGTGAAAATGCATCCACTGCCTCCGCCTGAGGATCCCGGGATCTGGACAGATACCTGGGAAGTTTCTTGTTTAGATGAGAAGCCATCAGATCTATTTCTGGAAGTTCCCACATTTGAACAATCTGAAGAAATACCTCTGGGTGAAGAGACCATTCGCCCGGATGCAACGTTTGGCGACTGAGATAATCCGCTTTCCAATTATCCATACCTGGGATATAAACCGCAGAGATTAGACAGGAGCTGGATTCCGCCCAAACCAAAATTCGAGATACTTCTTTCATAGCCAGAGGACTGTGAGTCCCTCCTTGATGATTGATGTATGCCACAGTTGTGACATTGTCTTATCTGAAAACAATGAACAACTCTCTCCTCAGAAGAGGCCAAGACTGAAGAGCTCTGAAAATTGCACGGAGTTCCAAAATATTGATCGGAAAACAGAATTTATGTTTACCTGATAAATTTCTTTCTCCAACGGTGTGTCCGGTCCACGGCGTCATCCTTACTTGTGGGATATTCTCTTCCCCAACAGGAAATGGCAAAGAGCCCAGCAAAGCTGGTCACATGATCCCTCCTAGGCTCCGCCTACCCCAGTCATTCGACCGACGTTAAGGAGGAATATTTGCATAGGAGAAACCATATGGTACCGTGGTGACTGTAGTTAAAGAAAATAAAATATCAGACCTGATTAAAAAAAAACCAGGGCGGGCCGTGGACCGGACACACCGTTGGAGAAAGAAATTTATCAGGTAAACATAAATTCTGTTTTCTCCAACATAGGTGTGTCCGGTCCACGGCGTCATCCTTACTTGTGGGAACCAATACCAAAGCTTTAGGACACGGATGAAGGGAGGGAGCAAATCAGGTCACCTAAATGGAAGGCACCACGGCTTGCAAAACCTTTCTCCCAAAAATAGCCTCAGAAGAAGCAAAAGTATCAAACTTGTAAAATTTGGTAAAAGTGTGCAGTGAAGACCAAGTCGCTGCCCTACATATCTGATCAACAGAAGCCTCGTTCTTGAAGGCCCATGTGGAAGCCACAGCCCTAGTGGAATGAGCTGTGATTCTTTCGGGAGGCTGCCGTCCGGCAGTCTCGTAAGCCAATCTGATGATGCTTTTAATCCAAAAAGAGAGAGAGGTAGAAGTTGCTTTTTGACCTCTCCTTTTACCTGAATAAACAACAAACAAGGAAGATGTTTGTCTAAAATCCTTTGTAGCATCTAAATAGAATTTTAGAGCGCGAACAACATCCAAATTGTGCAACAAACGTTCCTTCTTTGAAACTGGTTTTGGACACAGAGAAGGTACGATAATCTCCTGGTTAATGTTTTTGTTAGAAACAACTTTTGGAAGAAAACCAGGTTTAGTACGTAAAACCACCTTATCTGCATGGAACACCAGATAAGGAGGAGAACACTGCAGAGCAGATAATTCTGAGACTCTTCTAGCAGAAGAAATCGCAACTAAAAACAAAACTTTCCAAGATAATAACTTAATATCAACGGAATGTAAGGGTTCAAACGGAACCCCCTGAAGAACTGAAAGAACTAAATTGAGACTCCAAGGAGGAGTCAAAGGTTTGTAAACAGGCTTGATTCTAACCAGAGCCTGAACAAAGGCTTGAACATCTGGCACAGCTGCCAGCCTTTTGTGAAGTAATACCGACAAGGCAGAAATCTGTCCCTTCAGGGAACTTGCAGATAATCCTTTCTCCAATCCTTCTTGAAGGAAGGATAGAATCCTAGGAATCTTAACCTTGTCCCAAGGGAATCCTTTAGATTCACACCAACAGATATATTTTTTCCAAATTTTGTGGTAAATCTTTCTAGTCACAGGCTTTCTGGCCTGAACAAGAGTATCGATCACAGAATCTGAGAATCCTCGCTTCGATAAAATCAAGCGTTCAATCTCCAAGCAGTCAGCTGGAGTGAAACCAGATTCGGATGTTCGAACGGACCCTGAACAAGAAGGTCTCGTCTCAAAGGTAGCTTCCAAGGTGGAGCCGATGACATATTCACCAGATCTGCATACCAAGTCCTGCGTGGCCACGCAGGAGCTATCAAGATCACCGACGCCCTCTCCTGCTTGATCCTGGCTATCAGCCTGGGGATGAGAGGAAATGGCGGGAACACATAAGCTAGTTTGAAGGTCCAAGGTGCTACTAGTGCATCCACTAGAGCCGCCTTGGGATCCCTGGATCTGGCCCCGTAGCAAGGAACTTTGAAGTTCTGACGAGAGGCCATCAGATCCATGTCTGGAATGCCCCACAGGTGAGTGACTCGGGCAAAGATTTCCGGATGGAGTTCCCACTCCCCCGGATGCAATGTCTGACGACTCAGAAAATCCGCTTCCCAATTTTCCACTCCTGGGATGTGGATAGCAGACAGGTGGCAGGAGTGAGACTCCGCCCAAAGAATAATTTTGGTTACTTCTTCCATCGCTAGGGAACTCCTTGTTCCCCCCTGATGGTTGATGTACGCCACAGTCGTCATGTTGTCTGATTGAAACCGTATGAACCTGGTCCTCGCAAGCTGGGGCCAGGCCTGGAGCGCATTGAATATCGCTCTCAGTTCCAGAATATTTATCGGTAGAAGAGATTCTTCCCGAGACCAAAGACCCTGAGCTTTCAGGGATCCCCAGACCGCGCCCCAGCCTATCAGACTGGCGTCGGTCGTGACAATGACCCACTCTGGTCTGTGGAACATCATCCCTTGAGACAGATTGTCCAGGGACAGCCACCAACGGAGTGAGTCTCTGGTCCTCTGATTTACTTGTATCTTCGGAGACAAGTCTGTATAGTCCCCATTCCACTGACTGAGCATGCACAGTTGTAATGGTCTTAGATGAATGCGCGCAAAAGGAACTATGTCCATCGCCGCCACCATCAACCCGATCACTTCCATGCACTGAGCTATGGAAGGAAGAGGAACGGAATGAAGTATCCGACAAGAGTCCAGAAGCTTTGTTTTTCTGGCCTCTGTTAGAAAGATCCTCATTTCTAAGGAGTCTATAATTGTTCCCAAGAAGGGAACCCTTGTCGACGGGGATAGAGAACTCTTTTCCACGTTCACTTTCCAGCCGTGAGATCCGAGAAAGGCCAGGACAATGTCCGTGTGAGCCTTTGCTTGAGGAAGGGACGACGCTTGAATCAGAATGTCGTCCAGGTAAGGTACTACTGCAATGCCCCTTGGTCTTAGCACCGCTAGAAGGGACCCTAGTACCTTTGTGAAAATCCTTGGAGCAGTGGCTAATCCGAAAGGAAGCGCCACGAACTGGTAATGTTTGTCCAGGAATGCAAACCTTAGGAACCGATGATGTTCCTTGTGGATAGGAATATGTAGATACGCATCCTTTAAATCCACCGTGGTCATAAATTGACCTTCCTGGATGGAAGGAAGGATAGTTCGAATGGTTTCCATCTTGAACGATGGGACCTTGAGAAATTTGTTTAAGATCTTGAGATCTAGGATTGGTCTGAACGTTCCCTCTTTTTTGGGAACTATGAACAGATTGGAGTAGAACCCCATCCCTTGTTCTCTTAATGGAACAGGATGAATCACTCCCATTTTTAACAGGTCTTCTACACAATGTAAGAACGCCTGTCTTTTTATGTGGTCTGAAGACAACTGCGACTTGTGGAACCTCCCCCTTGGGGGACGTCCCTTGAATTCCAGAAGATAACCCTGGGAGACTATTTCTAGCGCCCAAGGATCCAGAACATCTCTTGCCCAAGCCTGAGCGAAGAGAGAGAGTCTGCCCCCCACCAGATCCGGTCCCGGATCGGGGGCCAATATTTCATGCTGTCTTGGTAGCAGTGGCAGGTTTCTTGGCCTGCTTTCCCTTGTTCCAGCCTTGCATTGGTCTCCAAGCTGGCTTGGCCTGAGAAGTATTACCCTCTTGCTTAGAGGACGTAGCACCTTGGGCTGGTCCGTTTTTACGAAAGGGACGAAAATTAGGTCTATTTTTTGCCTTGAAGGGCCGATCCTGAGGAAGGGCGTGGCCCTTACCCCCAGTGATATCAGATATAATCTCTTTCAAGTCAGGACCAAACAGCGTTTTCCCCTTGAAAGGAATGTTTAGTAGCTTGTTCTTGGAAGACGCATCAGCCGACCAAGATTTCAACCAAAGCGCTCTGCGCGCCACAATAGCAAACCCAGAGTTCTTAGCCGCTAACTTAGCCAATTGCAAAGAGGCGTCTAGAGTGAAAGAATTAGCCAATTTGAGAGCATTGATTCTGTCCATAATCTCCTCATAAGGAGGAGAGTCACTATCGAGCACCTTAAGCAGTTCATCAAACCAGAAATATGCGGCTGTAGTGACAGGGACAATGCATGAAATGGGTTGTAGAAGGTAACCCTGCTGAACAAACATCTTTTTAAGCAAACCTTCTAATTTTTTATCCATAGGATCTTTGAAAGCACAACTATCCTCTATGGGAATAGTGGTGCGTTTGTTTAAAGTAGAAACCGCTCCCTCGACCTTGGGGACTGACTGCCATAAGTCCTTTCTGGGGTCGACCATAGGAAACAATTTTTTAAATATGGGGGGAGGGACGAAAGGAATACCGGGCCTTTCCCATTCTTTATTAACAATGTCCGCCACCCGCTTGGGTATAGGAAAAGCTTCTGGGAGCCCCGGCACCTCTAGGAACTTGTCCATTTTACATAGTTTCTCTGGGATGACTAAATTTTCACAATCATCCAGAGTGGATAATACCTCCTTAAGCAAAATGCGGAGATGTTCCAATTTAAATTTAAATGTAATCACATCAGATTCAGCCTGCTGAGAAATGTTCCCTAAATCAGTAATTTCTCCCTCAGACAAAACCTCCCTGGCCCCCTCAAATTGGGTTAGGGGCCCTTCAGAGATATTAATATCAGCGTCGTCATGCTCTTCAGTAACTAAAACAGAGCATCCACGCTTACGCTGACAAGGGTTCATTTTGGCTAAAATGTTTTTGACAGAATTATCCATTACAGCCGTTAATTGTTGCATAGTAAGGAGTATTGGCGCGCTAGATGTACTAGGGGCCTCCTGAGTGGGCAAGACTCGTGTAGACGAAGGAGGGAATGATGCAGTACCATGCTTACTCCCCTCACTTGAGGAATCATCTTGGGCATCATTGTCATTATCACATAAATCACATTTATTTAAATGAATAGGAATTCTGGCTTCCCCACATTCAGAACACAGTCTATCTGGTAGTTCAGACATGTTAAACAGGCATAAACTTGATCAGAAGTACAAAAAACGTTTTAAAATAAAACCGTTACTGTCACTTTAAATTTTAAACTGAACACACTTTATTACTGCAATTGCGAAAAAACATGAAGGAATTGTTCAAAATTCACCAAATTTTCACCACAGCGTCTTAAAGCCTTGAAAATATTGCACACCAATTTTGGAAGCTTTAACCCTTAAAATAACGGAACCGGAGCCGTTTTAAGCTTTAAACCCCTTTACAGTCCCTGGTATCTGCTTTGCTGAGACCCAACCAAACCCAAAGGGGAATACGATACCAAATGACGCCTTCAGAAGTCTTTTATGAGTATCAGAGCTCCTCTCACATGCGACTGCATGCCATGCCTCTCAAAAACAAGTGCGCAACACCGGCGCGAAAATGAGACTCTGCCTATGCTTTGGGAAAGCCCCTAAAGAATAAGGTGTCTAAAACAGTGCCTGCCGATATTATTAAATCAAAATACCCAGAATAAATGATTCCTCAAGGCTAAATAAGTGTTATATCAATCGATTTAGCCCAAAAAAAGTCTACAGTTTAAATAAGCCCTTGTGAAGCCCTTATTTACAATCGTAATAAACATGGCTTACCGGATCCCATAGGGAAAATGACAGCTTCCAGCATTACATCGTCTTGTTAGAATGTGTCATACCTCAAGCAGCAAGAGACTGCAAACTGTTCCCCCAACTGAAGTTAATTGCTCTCAACAGTCCTGTGTGGAACAGCCATGGATTTTAGTTACGGTTGCTAAAATCATTTTCCTCATACAAACAGAATTCTTCATCTCTTTTCTGTTTCTGAGTAAATAGTACGTACCAGCACTATTTGAAAATAACAAACTCTTGATTGAATAATGAAAAACTACAGTTAAACACTAAAAAACTCTAAGCCATCTCCGTGGAGATGTTGCCTGTACAACGGCAAAGAGAATGACTGGGGTAGGCGGAGCCTAGGAGGGATCATGTGACCAGCTTTGCTGGGCTCTTTGCCATTTCCTGTTGGGGAAGAGAATATCCCACAAGTAAGGATGACGCCGTGGACCGGACACACCTATGTTGGAGAAATCTCACCTCCTGAGATTCCCAAACCCCTTGTGCCGTCAGATACCCCCACACAGCTCCCCAACCTGTAAGACTTGTATCTGTTGAGATTATAGTCCAGGTCGGAAGAACAAAGAAGCCCCCTGAACTAAACGATGGTGATCTGTCCACCATGTCAGAGAGTGTCGTAAAATCGGTTTAAAGATATTAATTGAGATATCTTTGAGTAATCCCTGCACCATTGGTTCAGCATACAGAGCTGAAGAGGTCGCATGTGAAAACGAGCAAAGGAGATCGCATCTGATGCGGCAGTCCTAAGACCCAACATTTCCATGCATAAGGCTACCAAAGGGAATGATTGTGACTGAAGGTTTTGACAAGCTGATATCAATGTTAAACTTCTCTTGTCTGACAAGGACAGAGTCATAGACACTGAATTTATCTAGAAACCTAAAAAGGTTACCCTTGTCTGAGGAATCAATGAACTGATTGGTAAATTGATCCTCCAACCATGAACTTGAAAAAACAACACAAGTCGATTCGTATGAGATTCTTCGAAAATGAGAAGACTGAGCAAGTACCAAGATATCGTCCAAATAAGGAAATACCAAAACCCTATTCTCTGATTACAGAAAGAAGGGCACCGAGAACCTTTGAAAAAAATTCTTGGAACTGAGGGTAGGCCAAACAGAAGAGCCACAAAACTGGTAATGCTTGTCTAAAAAGAGAATCTCAGACACTAAAAGTGATCTGGATGAATCGGAATATGCAGATACACATCCTGTAAATCTATTGTAGACATATAATGCCCTTGCTAAACAAAAGGCAGGATAGTCCTACAGAAACCATCTTGAATGTTGGTATCCTAACATAATGATTCAATAATGATAGATCCAGAACTGGTCTGAAGGAATTGACCTTCTTTGGTACAATGAAGAGATAAAATAAAACCCCAGCCCCTGTTCCAGAACTGGAACTGGCATAAATACTCCAGCCAACTCTAGATCTGAAACACATTTCAGAAATGCTGAGCCTTGCTGTGTCAACTGGGACACGGGAAAGAAAAGAATCTCTTATCAGGAGGCCTTAACTTGAAGCCAATTCTGTACCTTTCTGAAACAATGTTTCTGAAACCAGAGATTAAAAACGGAATTGATCCAAATTTCTTTGAAGAAAACGTAATCTGCCCCATACCAGCTGAGCTGGAATAAGGGCCGCACCTTCATAGGTACTTAGGAGCTGGCTATAGGTTTCTATAAGGCTTGGATATATTCCAAACTGGAAATAGTTTCCAAACTGATACCGCTCCTGAGGATGAAGGATCAGGCTTTTGTTCCTTGTTGTGAGGAAAGGAACGAAATGATTATTTACCCTGGAAAGAAAGGGAAAGCAAAGTTGACTTAGAAGACATGTCAGTATTCCAAGTTTAATCCATAAAGCTTTTCTAGCTAAAATAGCTAGAGACATATACCTGACATCAACTCTAATGATATCAAAAGATGGTATCACCAATAAAATTATTAGCATGTTATAGAATAATAATAATGCTATAAAATTATGATCTGTTACTTGTTGCGCTAAAGCTTCTAACCAAAAAAGTTGAAGCTGCAGCAACATCCGCTAAAAATATAGCAGGTCTAAGAAGATTACCTGAACATAAGTAAGCTTTTTTTAGAAAAGATTCAATTTTCCTATCTAAAGGATCCTTATATGAAGTACTATCTGCCATAGGAATAGTAGTACATTAGCAGGAGTAGAGACAGCCCCATAACCTTAGGGATTTTTGTCCCAAAAAACTCTAATCTGTCAGATGGCACAGGATATAATTTGCTTAAACGTCTAGAAGGAGTAAATAAATTACCCAAATTATTCCATTCCCTGGAAATTACTACAGAAATAGCATCAGGGAGATAAAACACTTCTGGAATAACTACAGGAGATTAAAAAACCTTATTTAAACGTTTACATAGTATCAAGAGGACCAGAATCCTCTATTTCTAATGCAAATAACACTTCTTTAAGAAAAGAACGAATAAATTCCATCTTGAACAAATACAAAGATTTAACAGCATCAACCTCTGAGACAGAAACCTCTGAACCAGAAGAACCATTATCAGTATCAGAATGATGATGTTCATTTAAAAATTCATCTGAAAAAAAGAGAAGTTTTAAAAGACTTTTATGTATACTAGAAGGAGAAATAACAGACATAGCCTTCTTAATGGATTTAAAAAATAAAATCTCTTATGTTATCAGGAACACTCTGAAAATTAGATGTTGACGGACAGCAACAGGTAATGTAACAGTACTAAAGGAAATTTTATCTGCATTAATAAGTTTGACATGACATGCAATACAAATAACAGCTGGAGAAAACAGATACCAAAAGTTTATAGCAGACTTAGCTTGGTAGCTCCAGCACTGTGCAGTGATTTTCCTGTAGTATCTTCTGACTCAGTTGCAACGTGGAACATCTTGCAATATGTAAAAGAAAAAAACAACATATAAAGCAAAATTGATCAAATTCCTTAAATGACAGTTTCAGGAATGGGAAAAAAATGCCAGTGAACAAGCTTCTAGCAACCAGAAGCAATAAATAATGAGACTTAAATAATGTGGAGACAAAAATGACGCCCATATTTTTTAGCGCCAAAAAAGACGCCCACATTATTTGGCGCCTAAATGCTTTTGGCGCCAAAAATGACGCCACATCCGGAACGCCGACATCTTTGACGCAAAATAACGTCAAAAAATGACGCAACTTCCGGCGACACGTATGACGCCGGAAACGGAAAATAATTTTTGCGCCAAAAAAGTCCGCGCCAAGAATGACGCAATAAAATGAAGCATTTTCAGCCCCCGCGAGCCTAACAGCCCACAGGGAAAAAAGTCAAATTTTTGAGGTAAGAAAAAATATGATAATTCAATGCATAATCCCAAATATGAAACTGACTGTCTGGAAATAAGGAAAGTTGAACATTCTGAGTCAAGGCAAATAAATGTTTGAATACATATATTTAGAACTTTATAAATAAAGTGCCCAACCATAGCTTAGAGTGTCACAGAAAATAAGACTTACTTACCCCAGGACACTCATCTACATGTTTGTAGAAAGCCAAACCAGTACTGAAACGAGAATCAGTAGAGGAAATGGTAAATATAAGAGTATATCGTCGATCTGAAAAGGGAGGTAAGAGATGAATCTCTACGACCGATAACAGAGAACCTTATGAAATAGACCCCGTAGAAGGAGATCACTGCATTCAATAGGCAATACTCTCTTCACATCCCTCTGACATTCACTGCACGCTGAGAGGAAAACCGGGCTCCAACTTGCTGCGGAGCGCATATCAACGTAGAATCTAGCACAAACTTACTTCACCACCTCCCTTGGAGGCAAAGTTTGTAAAACTGATTTGTGGGTGTGGTGAGGGGTGTATTTATAGGCATTTTAAGGTTTGGGAAACTTTGCCCCTCCTGGTAGGAATGTATATCCCATACGTCACTAGCTCATGGACTCTTGTTAATTACATGAAAGAAAAGGATACAAAAAGAATGAAGCAAACTTGATAATATAAGTAAATTCAGAAGTTGTTTATAATTCTCTATCTGAATCATGAAATAAATGTATTTTTTAAATGTTACATTAATACTTCTAAATAAAATAACATGACAAAACTAAGTACATATAAAGTGAACATAATTTACAAAGTCCATTACAATTTTGGTCTAATGCTGTTCACATCAATCCCATATGTGCTGAAAATCCTAAGACTGTTCCAAAAATGATGTAAATGGCACCAGATCAGCTACATATAGAACTTAAAAGTATGTAAAACAGTCTTTTTCATTATTGTAATAAAAAAGCACTAAGAAGTGGGTTATACTTAACCCCTTTGATGTGCATGACAAGGTGTTCTTGTCAAGTACATCACTACCTGTAGGCGCATGACAAGCCCTTTTCGTCATGCAGGGGGATCGCTGAACAAACACTGTTTGCGGCGATCCCTCTTACTACAGGCCGGGGATCAATGGTGGCCTAGTTGGCGGCACACCCAGGATTCATGGGAGTGCCGGTGATGTCACCACATATGCACGTAGTGACTAGGGTTGCCAGCTGTCCTCCACAAAAATACTGGACATTTGTCATGACTGGGCACAATGGTAGATAGGGGCACATAATACCCCCCCCCCCAGCACTACCTTAGCCCTCTATTTATCCCACCATGCATATTTCTTTCATAAGGTGGTGAGTCCACAAGTCATTACTCCTGGGATTCAACTCCTGACCACTCTGGGATTCAGTGGCCACTAGGAGGAGGAAAAGATTCCCAAAGCTCAAAAAGCCCTACCACCTCTCTGGTATTCTAGTGTTTTTTTTCTTCACAGGAAGATGGTGAAGAATTGAGGTCTTCTGGCTGATTTGAGGCCCATTTCCCCCTCCGGGAGCTTTTCATTTTACCCCTTGGCTGCCAGTAACATTCAAATAAATATTTTTACTGACAGTAAGACATGTAAACAGTTATACATGTAAACAGAAGTGATTTTACATTTGAATGCCCTCCTGCTCTATATTTGTAATGTGACCTGGAGGAAACTCAACTATTTATGCAAATAAGTATGGCTGCTAATAACAGTGCTGTAATTATGGGAGATTTTAACTACCCTGATATAAACTGGGCCAACAAAACTAGTAATTCAGCTAAGGGGGATAGATTTTTAAATGTTCTCAGTGATAACTTCTTGTCGCAATTAATAGAGGAACCAACTAGGAGTAACGATATATTGGATTTAGTGCTATCAAACAATACAGATATAATATCAAACATAAGAAGTCAAAGAACATTTGGGTAACAGTGATCATAACATGGTCACATTTGAAATCTCTTTTCATCAGCAGTGTCTTAAAGGTTTAACTAAGACTTTTAATTTTAAGAAAGCAAAATGCAACGATTTAAGGAAATCATTAAATAACAAAAATTGGGACAAAGAATTCTCTAATAAATTTACAGGGGATAAATGGATACCATTTAAAACTTTGTTAAATAAATATACATATCAATAAATACCATATGGTTATAAAAATAAAAAATCCAAGCCAATGTGGCTAAATAAAAATGTGTAAAGAGAAATTAAGAAAAAACCTAGGGCATTTAAATTATTCAAAGAAAATAGTACAAACTCAACATACCATATTTATAAGGAATGTAACAATGCATGTAAAAAAGCAATCAAATTAGCCAAAATTGAAAATGAAAAATTAATTGCAAAGGATTCTAAGTCTAAAGAACTTAAAGAAAAAGGTTCTTTAAGTACATAAAGAGCAAAAAATCTAAGGAGGACAATATAGGTACATTAAAATGCGTGGAGGGTAGCATGATTAACAGTGACAGGGAGAAGGCTGAGGTACTAAACCAGTTCTTTTCTTCAGTATACACAAGAGATGAACCAGTGGAGGATACTTTGGAACAAACTAGAACATGTCAGACATCCCAACCTGCAAAAACTGATTTCAGGGAGGTGGCTTCACCGGCTACTGCGCAACCCCCCCCCCCCCCCAAAAAAAAGTGGTTTAATGCCCCTTTAAGATGTTACCTGACCAAATTATATATATTATTATTTTTTTATATATAATATATGTATATTAAATATATATATATATATATTTATATTAGTATATATATATATAATGCTATCCACACTTTGTACAGCTCATGGCAGAAATTGTAAAACTGAACTAGAAAACATAATTTTTTAGATTACGTTTCTCTCACCATTACAAGACACCCTTCCCTCTGTTACAGGCATAGGTTGCTCCACGGCCACCTGACCTCTTAAGAGTATGGGAGTCTGCACAATATAGAGGTATGGGAGCCTGCACAATATAGAGGTATGGGAGCCTGCACCATATAGAGGTATGGAAGCCGGCACAATATAGAAGTATGGGAGCCTGCACAATATAGAGGTATGGGAGCCTGCACACTATAGAGGTATGGGAGCCTGCACAATATAGAGGTATGGAAGCCTGCACAATATAGAGGTATGGGAGCCTGCACAATATAGAGGTATGGGAGCCTGCACAATATAGAGGTATGGGAGCCTGCACAATATAGAGGTATGGGAGTCTGCACATCTCACGTATATATATCAGGTCTGCTGCTGTCTCGCACTGCACTAGAGTAGAGATCAGGAAGGAGCGAAAAAGTTTAGAGAGGAACGCAGTAACTATTTACATTGAGCTATAATGGGACAGTGACACCTAGAGGTAGAAATGAAAAGTGCAGGCACACATTTGATTTTCTCTGGTACCGCTATTTCCGGAAGATTGTGTTTCATTTGCAGTTGTGAGGGAGCCGCTATTTCAATGCGGGAGACTCCCAGACCTTCCGGGAGAGTTGGAATGTCTGACTTGTCAGCACATACCATTAACTGGGTTATGTATAGAGGATATCAGGAAAAAATGGATAATATTAAGGTAAATAAAACTCCAGGCCCAGATAGAATTCACCCAAGGGTGTTAAGGGAACTTAGCACTGTTATAGACAAACCTCTACTCTTAATTTTTCAAGACTCATTATCCTCGGGCATGGTCCCCCAGGATTGGCATAAGGCTGAGGTGGTGCCACTTAGGGAAGCAGGGATGATCTAGGAAGCAATAGACCAGTTAGTCTAACATCAATAGTGGGGAAGATCCCAGAGGCAGAACTTTTTTTCATTTTCTGCAATGAGATTTTTTTTTAGTGAAAATTTTTCTGCAGTGTCTTTAAGAAGCTGGTGTTACTGTGTTTGTTGCCCTTACTCGGTGTGCATGAGGACAGGTTCATGTACAGCCTGTGTATACACCATATACACACACACACCATATACACACACACCAAACATATATACACACACACACACCATATACACACACACACACCATATACACACACTATATATATACAGACACACACACACACACCATACACACACACATACACACAACATATACACACACACGCACACACCATATACACACACACATATACACACACACACACCATACACACACACACAGCATATATACACACACACACAACATACATACCATATATACACACATCCACCATATACACACAACATACACACACACACACAACATACACACACCATACACACCATATACATACACACACCATATACACACAACATACACACAACATATACACACACAACATACACACACTTATTAAAGAACAAAAAAAAATCTGTCTAAGTATTTTGGTTGGCTCTTACACTCCTAGAATACATTTGTTAAGCCCTGACTAACCTTTTCTGCCATGTGCTGTTACTCTGTACCGCACTGGTGTTCAGGAAGTGGAAGGAAATTAAAAAGAGAGGAACGTAGCAAATATTTCCATTGAGATACAGTGACACCTGCAGGCAGAAATTAAAAGTGCAGGCAAAAAATTTTTTCCACTGCCGTTCTTTCTGCAGAGGAGACCCTTCAGTTTCTGCGATAAGAACGCAAATCACACAGTGTTCTGCCTTGGGGGGAAGATATTTGAAGAGATTATAAGGGATTATTTTGATGAGCATATTCCTGTAAACAAGAATATGAGCTTAAATCAGTGGAGTCCTCCAGGGATCAGTACTGGGCCCTGTTCTTTTACTATTTTTATAAATTACTTGGAGCAAGGATTAAATAGCGACATCTCTATTTTTGCAGATGATACTAAGTTAAGTAAGGTCATTAGGTCAGAGCAGGATGAACTTTCGTTACAAAGGGATCTGCAAAAATTAGAAGTATGGGCAGGTAAATGAAAAATGATATTTAATACAGGAAAATGCAAGGTTCTACATTTTGGAAGTAAAAATAAGCAGGCAATGTATTATTTAAATGGGACAAGACTTAACCAAACACAGGAGGAAAGGGATTTGGGAGTAGTAATATATAACAAGCTAAAGATGGGTGCATAATGCAGGGCAGCGGCTTCAAAGGCTAATAAGATACTAGCATGTATTAAAAGAGGCATTGATTCAAGGGAGGAAAGCATCATTCTGTCACTATATAAATCCCTGGTAAGACCTCACCTTGAGTATGGAGTGCAGTTCTGGGGACCAATCGCAAAAAAAGATACTGCAGAACTAGAAAAAGTTCAGAGAAGTGCCACAAAGCTAATAAGGGGAATGGGAAATGTAAGTTATGAGGAGAGGCTAGCCAAACTGGGTCTGTTTTATTTAGAAAAAAGGCGCTTGAGAGGTGACAAGATTACTTTATATAAATATATTAAAGGCCCATATACAGAGATGGCAGAAGCTCTGTTTATTCCAAGAAAAATGGTTTGTGACAAGAGGTTACAATTTAAGGTTGGAGGAAAGGAGATTTAATCTCCTGCAACGGAAACATTTTTTCACTGTAAGAGCAATAAAATTGTGGAACTTATTACCAAAGGAGGTAGTGAATGCCAATACCATAGATACATTTAAAAATTGTTTGGATACATTTCTGTCTATAAACAAAATTCATGGATATGATTGCTTCTATTAAATGGGTCACCTTTTAGTGGGATTATTTAAGTTTAACTGGAGCTTTTTGTAAGTATTTTATATTTGTATAGGTTGAACTCGATGGACTTCGGTCTTTTTTCAACTTCATATGAGGCATATGAGGCATTTTACATTTAGCTAACACTGTGAGACTTAAAGGGACACTGAACCTATTTTTTTCCTTTCATGATTCAGATAGAGCATGACATTTTAAGCAACTTTCTAATTTACTCCTATTATTAATTTTTCTTCATTCTCTTGCTTTCTTTATTTTAAAAGCAGGAATGTAAATCTTAGCAGCCAACCCATTTTAGGTTTAGCACAATGGATAGTGCTTCCTTATTGGATGCTTACATTTACCCACAAATAAGCAAGTATAACCCAGGTTCTCAACCAAAAATGGGCCGGCTCCTATGCATCACATTCTTGCTTTTTAAATAAAGATAGCAAGAGAATGAAGAAAAAATGATAATAGAAAGTTACTTAAAATTGCATGCTCTATCTGAATCATAAAAGAAAAAAAATTGGGTTTAGTGTCCCTTTAAACAAACTGGAAATTTAAGTGTCCAGTATTTTTGTGAAGATTATACTGGACAGCCTGCTAAAATACAGGACTGTCCGGTTTAATACTGGCAACCCTAGTAGTGACATCACAAAGGGGGCTGAACCAGGATACACCTGTAGCTGCAAGGGAGCTGGGTGGGGGGAGGATTTTCAAACCCCCTCGATCTCAGTTCCCTTAGCAGATACAAACCTCCAAAACCCCTCATTTGAGCAGTACCACACAACGGATCTTTAAAAAATAAAGTTAAAAAAAAACAAACACATGGGGATTTGCTTAGGGATATTACATTATATGCACAATAAAAAATATGGTATGTCTAAAGACCCCCAATAAAGTTTATTTTCTAGTAGACAAGTCCCTCTCTTTAAAAATATATGAATGTTGTCTGTGTAGTTGGGTGATCACTGTGGTAGCAGTGAACACCTTGCAAGAAAAAGTGATTTTATTTTTGTACTACACAATTGGCCTCTGTAATCTATATCATAACCAACAAAAGCCCATATGGGCCCTATTTCACACGTGGCTACCCATGATGACAATTTAGTCAGGAGATCACAGTAACAGCAGCGGTCACCTGGCCATTTTTAATATTATTTACTAAAATCTAAGCAAAAATATATATATTTTTTACAGTTTTTCCCCACAGCTATAACACAAGCCATGAAATATAAATATAATAATGGTATATTGTTAATCTGCTGGGCCTACTGAAAATAAAATAAAATAAAAAAACATAATTTATGCTTACCTGATAAATTCCTTTCTTCTGTTGTGTGATCAGTCCACGGGTCATCATTACTTCTGGGATATAACTCCTCCCCAACAGGAAATGCAAGAGGATTCACCCAGCAGAGCTGCATATAGCTCCTCCCCTCTACGTCAGTCCCAGTCATTCGACCAAGAAACAACGAGAAAGGAGTAACCAAGGGTGAAGTGGTGACTGGAGTATAATTTAAAAGATATTTACCTGCCTTAAAACAGGGCGGGCCGTGGACTGATCACACAACAGAAGAAAGGAATTTATCAGGTAAGCATAAATTATGTTTTCTTCTGTTATGTGTGATCAGTCCACGGGTCATCATTACTTCTGGGATACCAATACCAAAGCAAAAGTACACGGATGACGGGAGGGATAGGCAGGCTCATTATACAGAAGGAACCACTGCCTGAAGAACCTTTCTCCCAAAAATAGCCTCCGAAGAAGCAAAAGTGTCAAATTTGTAAAATTTGGAAAAAGTATGAAGCGAAGACCAAGTTGCAGCCTTGCAAATCTGTTCAACAGAGGCCTCATTCTTAAAGGCCCAAGTGGAAGCCACAGCTCTAGTGGAGTGAGCTGTAATTCTTTCAGGAGGCTGCTGTCCAGCAGTCTCATAGGCTAAACGTATTATGCTACGAAGCCAAAAAGAGAGAGAGGTAGCAGAAGCTTTTTGACCTCTCCTCTGTCCAGAGTAAACGACAAACAAGGAAGAAGTTTGGCGAAAATCTTTAGTTGCCTGCAAGTAGAACTTGAGGGCACGAACTACATCCAGATTGTGTAAAAGACGTTCCTTCTTTGAAGAAGGATTTGGACACAAGGATGGGACAACAATCTCTTGATTGATGTTCCTGTTAGTGACTACCTTAGGTAAGAACCCAGGTTTAGTACGCAGAACTACCTTGTCTGAGTGAAAAATCAGATAAGGGGAATCACAATGTAAGGCTGATAACTCAGAGACTCTTCGAGCCGAGGAAATAGCCATTAAAAACAGAACTTTCCAAGATAACATTTTTATATCAATGGAATGAAGGGGTTCAAACGGAACACCCTGTAAAACGTTAAGAACTAAGTTTAAACTCCATGGTGGAGCAACAGCTTTAAACACAGGCTTGATCCTAGCTAAAGCCTGACAAAAGGACTGGACGTCTGGATTTTCTGACAGACGTCTGTGTAACAAGATGGACAGAGCTGAAATCTGTCCCTTTAATGAACTAGCTGATAAACCCTTTTCTAAACCTTCTTGTAGAAAAGACAATATCCTAGCGATCCTAACCTTACTCCAGGAGTAACCTTTGGATTCGCACCAGTATAGGTATTTCCGCCATATTTTATGGTAAATCCTTCTGGTAACAGGCTTCCTAGCCTGAATCAGGGTATCAATAACCGACTCAGAAAAACCACGTTTTGATAAAATCAAGCGTTCAATTTCCAAGCAGTCAGCTTCAGAGAAGTTAGATTTTGATGTTTGAATGGACCCTGTATCAGAAGGTCCTGTCTCAGAGGTAGAGACCAAGGCGGACAGGATGACATGTCCACTAGATCTGCATACCAAGTCCTGCGTGGTCAAGCAGGTGCTATTAGAATTACTGATGCTCTCTCCTGTTTGATCTTGGCAATCAATCGAGGAAGCAGCGGGAAGGGTGGAAACACATAAGCCATCCTGAAGTTCCAAGGTGCTGTCAAAGCATCTATCAGAACTGCTCCCGGATCCCTGGATCTGGACCCGTAGCGAGGAAGTTTGGCGTTCTGGCGAGACGCCATGAGATCTATCTCTGGTTTGCCCCAACGTCGAAGTATTTGGGCAAAGACCTCCGGATGAAGTTCCCACTCCCCCGGATGAAGAGTCTGGCGACTCAAGAAATCCGCCTCCCAGTTCTCCACTCCCGGGATGTGGATTGCTGACAGGTGGCAAGAGTGAGACTCTGCCCAGCGAATTATCTTTGATACTTCCATCATTGCTAGGGAGCTTCTTGTCCCTCCCTGATGGTTGATGTAAGCTACAGTCGTGATGTTGTCCGACTGAAACCTGATGAACCCCCGAGTTATTAACTGGGGCCAAGCCAGAAGGGCATTGAGAACTGCTCTCAATTCCAGAATGTTTATTGGAAGGAGACTCTCCTCCTGATTCCATAGTCCCTGAGCCTTCAGAGAATTCCAGACAGCGCCCCAACCTAGTAGGCTGACGTCTGTTGTTACAATTGTCCAGTCTGGCCTGCTGAATGGCATTCCCCTGGACAGGTGTGGCCGATGAAGCCACCATAGAAGAGAATTTCTGGTCTCTTGATTCAGATTCAGAGTAGGGGACAAATCTGAGTAATCCCCATTCCACTGACTTAGCATGCATAGTTGCAGCGGTCTGAGGTGTAGGCGAGCAAAAGGTACTATGTCCATTGCCGCTACCATTAAGCCGATCACCTCCATGCATTGAGCTACTGACGGGTGTTGAATGGAATGAAGGACGCGGCATGCATTTTGAAGTTTTGTTAACCTGTCTTCTGTCAGGTAAATCTTCATTTCTACAGAATCTATAAGAGTCCCCAAGAATGGAACTCTTGTGAGAGGAAAGAGAGAACTCTTCTTTTCGTTCACTTTCCATCCATGCGACCTTAGAAATGCCAGAACTAACTCTGTATGAGACTTGGCAGTTTGAAAGCTTGAAGCTTGTATTAGAATGTCGTCTAGGTACGGAGCTACCGAAATCCCTCGCGGTCTTAGTACCGCTAGAAGGGCACCCAGAACCTTTGTGAAGATTCTTGGAGCCGTAGCCAATCCGAATGGAAGAGCTACAAACTGGTAGTGCCTGTCTAAGAAGGCAAACCTTAGATACCGGTGATGATCTTTGTGGATCGGTATGTGAAGGTAAGCATCCTTTAAATCCACTGTGGTCATGTACTGACCCTCTTGGATCATGGGTAAAATTGTCCGAATAGTTTCCATTTTGAACGATGGAACTCTTAGGAATTTGTTTAGAGTCTTTAAATCTAAGATTGGCCTGAAAGTTCCCTCTTTTTTGGGAACCACAAACAGGTTTGAGTAGAACCCTTGTCCTTGTTCCGACCACGGAACCGGATGGATCACTCCCATTGTTAACAGATCTTGTACGCAGCGTAGAAACGCTTCTTTCTTTATCTGGTTTGTTGACAACCTTGACAGATGAAATCTCCCTCTTGGGGGAGATAATTTGAAGTCTAGAAGGTATCCCTGAGATATGATCTCTAGTGCCCAGGGATCCTGAACATCTCTTGCCCAGGCCTGGGCGAAGAGAGAGAGTCTGCCCCCTACTAGATCCGGTCCCGGATCGGGGGCTCTCGGTTCATGCTGTCTTTGGGGCAGCAGCAGGTTTCCTGGCCTGCTTGCTTTTGTTCCAGGACTGGTTAGGCTTCCAGCCTTGCCTGTAACGAGCAACAGCTCCTTCCTGTTTTGGTGCAGTGGAGGTTGATGCTGCTCCTGTTTTGAAATTCCGAAAGGGACGAAAATTAGACTGTCTAGCCTTAGCTTTGGCCTTGTCTTGAGGTAGGGCGTGGCCCTTACCTCCCGTAATGTCAGCGATAATTTCTTTCAAACCGGGCCCGAATAAGGACTGCCCCTTGAAAGGTATATTAAGTAATTTGGACTTAGAAGTAACATCAGCTGACCAGGATTTTAGCCACAGTGCCCTGCGTGCCTGTATGGCGAATCCTGAGTTCTTAGCCGTAAGTTTGGTTAAATGTACTACGGCCTCCGAAATGAAAGAATTAGCTAGTTTAAGGACTCTAAGCCTGTCCGTAATGTCGTCTAGCGTAGAGGAACTAAGGTTCTCTTCAAGCGACTCAATCCAAAATGCTGCCGCAGCCGTAATCGGCGCGATACATGCAAGGGGTTGTAATATAAAACCTTGTTGAACAAACATTTTCTTAAGGTAACCCTCTAATTTTTTATCCATTGGATCTGAGAAAGCACAGCTATCCTCCACCGGGATAGTGGTACGCTTAGCTAAAGTAGAAACTGCTCCCTCCACCTTGGGGACCGTTTGCCATAAGTCCCGAGTGGTGGCGTCTATTGGAAACATCTTTCTAAATATTGGAGGGGGTGAGAACGGCACACCGGGTCTATCCCACTCCTTAGTAACAATTTCAGTTAGTCTCTTAGGTATAGGAAAAACGTCAGTACTCGCCGGTACCGCAAAGTATTTATCCAACCTACACAGTTTCTCTGGTATTGCAACAGTGTTACAATCGTTGAGAGCTGCTAAGACCTCCCCTAGTAGTACACGGAGGTTCTCCAATTTAAATTTAAAATTTGAAATATCTGAGTCCAATCTGTTTGGATCAGAACCGTCACCCACAGAATGAAGCTCTCCGTCCTCATGCTCTGCGAGCTGTGACGCAGTATCAGACATGGCCCTAGCATTGTCAGCGCACTCTGTTCTCACCCCAGAGTGATCACGCTTGCCTCTTAGTTCAGGTAATTTAGACAAAACTTCAGTCATAACAGTAGCCATATCTTGTAATGTTATCTGTAATGGCCGCCCAGATGTACTAGGCGCCAAAATATCACGCACCTCCCGGGCGGGAGATGCAGGTACTGTCGCGTGAGGCGAGTTAGTCGGCATAACTCTCCCCTCGCTGTTTGGTGAAATTTGTTCACATTGTACAGATTGACTTTTATTTAAAGTAGCATCAATACAGTTAGTACATAAATTTCTATTGGGCTCCACCTTGGCATTGGAACAAATGACACAGATATCTTCCTCTGAGTCAGACATGTTTAACACACTAGCAAAAAACTTACAACTTGGTTATAATCTTTTTTAGCAAAAAACGTACTGTGCCTCAAAGAGGTACTAACGATTAAATGACAGTTGAAATAATGAACTGAAAAACAGTTATTGCATCAAATTTTAAAACAACACAACTTTTAGCAAAGGTTTGTTCCCATTAGTAAAAAACAACACTAATTAAATTTGTACATAAGAAAAACAAAACAACGTTTTTTATACACAGTCACTATAAGAATTCTCACAGCTCTGCTGAGAGAATTTACCTCCCTTCAAAGAAGTTTGAAGACCCCTGAGATCTGTCAGAGATGAACCGGATCATGCAGGACATATAAAAGTAGCTGACTGGAATTTTTTGATGCGTAGCAAAGAGCGCCAAAAACGGCCCCTCCCTCTCCCACACAGCAGTGAAGAGAAACGAAACTGTCACAATTAAAGCAAAAAACTGCCAAGTGGAAAATAATGCCCAAACATTTATTCACACAGTACCTCAGCAATGTAAACGATTCTACATTCCAGCAAAAACGTTTAACATGAGAATAGTTATTAAAAGGATTAGTGACCTTAACACAGTAGTTCCGGTGAAATACCATCCCCAGAATACTGAAGTGTATACATACATGTCATTTTAACGGTATGGCAGGCTTTTCTCATCAATTCCATTCAGAAAATAAAAACTGCCACATACCTCAATGCAGATTCATCTGCCCGCTGTCCCCTGATCTGAAGCCTTTACCTCCCTCAGATGGTCGAGAACAGCAATATGATCTTAACGACTCCGGTTAAAATCATAGTAAAAAATCTCTGTCAGATTCTTCCTCAAACTCTGCCAGAGAAGTAATAACACGCTCCGGTGCTATTTTAAAATAACAAACTTTTGATTGAAGTCATAAAAACTAAGTATAATCACCATAGTCCTCTCACACATCCTATCTAGTCGTTGGGTGCAAGAGAATGACTGGGACTGACGTAGAGGGGAGGAGCTATATGCAGCTCTGCTGGGTGAATCCTCTTGCATTTCCTGTTGGGGAGGAGTTATATCCCAGAAGTAATGATGACCCGTGGACTGATCACACATAACAGAAGAAATAATATATATAAAATTTGTGTGGGTCACTCACTAAAATTTGACTTACAATAGGGTTTAAATGTAGGTAGCAAAGCTCAAAATTGGCTCAGTACTGGGGTGTAAAAAGAATCTTACCAACGAAAGGGTTAATAGCAATAAGAATTCACAACTTAATTATTTTTTTTACCTTTTATTTCTTAACTTCATTTTTGAAGGGTCTATTATTTCCTATCACTACCCCACAAGGGGGCTGTGGTATCTACAGGAAGGCAAAGGGGCAGATTTTCCATTTAAGTGTTGCTAAGAGACACCATAAAATAGCTGCAGTCAGTTTATTGCCCATGCTTAGTAGAGGACTTTTGCTGTAAAAATCATGTGACATAAAACTTAATTTTTTAATGGTAGCACCCGCATCCGTGGCTACGCTAAAAAGTTATTTCCTTTTTTTATGTTTACTTTGATTTGACTTTTTTTTTTTACTACTTTACAATTAAATGGATGATAAATAGTGCTCCTTTGAGTAATGTATATTTGTAGCAGTTTTTATTTAATTTATGCAATTCAGAGAACTATGAGGCACGCTAAATCCTGCAAATAAAGGTATTTTACGGTAAATCTCTATAAGCATTAATTAGGTAGTCTATGTATTGTATGAACAAAGTTGAGACCCTAATGAAAGCATAGTAGAATTTAACAACTTTGTGCTGTATGATTCATCCAATTTTTATTAATGCTAATAAAAATTGGATTAAGAGCAATATTTTACATAATTTGTAGCACATAGTACAACTTATGAGGCTCTGAAATATTTAGCAAAATTCTAAAAGGAATGTGAAATAGTATAAAATTAGAAAAAAGAACAAAGGTGCTTCTGTACCCTGCAAATATTGGTAGCATAACACTCAACTTGGTATTTGAGCTTGTCACTAAGAGTACTCAGGAGATTTTTTTTTTCCTTACACTATTCCCTCCAAGTGTTAGAATGAACAGCCCCAATTGTCACAGTCCATCAGCGCTTGCCAAACTAGTCTGTTTGGTCTGGAAGGCAAGCAGCATTCCTCACTACTTGATGTTTAAAAAAATAGTCTGTTCCGCTATCTCAAGTTACTTTCTGTAAATAATAAGAAACACTGATGAATCTCCAAAAGCTGAACATTTGAAAAAAGCAGAGCAAACTGTAATGTGGCCCACATCTGTGTTACATTAAATGTGCACTCAATAGATTTTCTGATTCTTTTTTAATGAGCACACAAAGGCAATACATGACAGAAATGCCCTTGTGTCTGCTGGTCACAGCAGGGGACAGGTCTGCTCAATAAAGATACAAAAGAGGCTGCGAATAGTGTCATAAAGTTCAAGCGCAAGTACAGAGACTCACTGTGAAGGAAAAATGTAGTCTGTTTAGTTCGTAGGCAGCCTATCAGATTTTACAATTCTCAAAAGGTAGATTAGAAGCTATATTACATTTCTAATCTTTAAAGCAGGGTAGGCTTCTTAAAATGTCAAATCAATTGTTTGTTAAAGGGACACTCAATCAAAATTAAACTTCATAATTCAGATAGAGCATGCAATTTTAAACAACTTTCCAATTTACTTCCATTAACAAAATGTGCAGTCTTTTTATATTTAACTTTTTGAGTCACCAGCTCCTACTGAGCATGTGCAAGAATAAGTGTGTATGTATTTGTGAATGGCTGATTGCTGTCACATGGTACGTGTATGCATTTGTGATTGGCTGATGGCTGTCACATGGTACAAGGGGAGTGGAAAGAGACATAACTTTTAAATTTGTCATAAAAAAAATCTACTCATTTGTAGTTCAGACTAAGTGCTATTGCATTGTCTTGTTATCTTGCATTTGTTGATTATGCAAATCTACAGTGTTGACTGGTCCTTTAAAGGACCAGTAAATACAGTTTATTTGCACAATCAACATATGCATAATAAAAAGGCAATGCAACAGCACTTAGGGATTCATTTATCAACCCCTTCGCCCCGCCACGGCTGCAGGTCCCCTGCAGCATGAGAACTTCAAATGAGTAGATTTTTTTTCTGCCAAACTTCAAAGTTATGTCTATTTCCACTCCTCCTGTATCATGTGTCAGACATCAGCCAATCACAAATGCATATACGTATATTATGTGAATTCTTGCACATGCTCAATAGGAACGTGTGACTCAAAACGTGTAAATATAAAAAGACTGAGCACATTTTGTTAATGGAAGTAAATTGGAAATGGCATGCTCTATCTGAAACATGAAAGTTTAAATTTTGACCTGAGTGTCCCTTTACAGGTGTAGGACGTTTCTCTCTCTTAAAGGGCCACTGTAAGTAAATATTTTCTATGCCTGTTACTAACTAACTACCCCAAATACGCTTTTTATCAAAAGCATTTCATTAACATATCTCTACCGTATATCAGAAATCTTGTCTGCAAATTTAATTGTTTTCCAAACCCACTCCGTGGGTGTCCTTTGCTCTGTACCAATCCGTTTACAATACCTAGATTTCAAAATGGCGCTTTAAACACAAAGTTTCAATGCTGAAAATAGTGGGCAGGATAACGTGACATCATCGGCGAATAAAATATATAACTTTTAGAACGTTATGAAACTTCGTTTTGGAGAAAATATAGGTCAGTAGGTTTTAATTAATGTTTATTAACTTTAATATGTTAGTTGTTTAGCTTAAAAATTATAACAAAGTAATCCTTTAATATATAAAATAACATGTACAAATTATAATAGATATTCTAACAGTCATTTGAAATAGCTCTAGCTTTATTCTTCATATATGGCAAAAAGAAATGTGCTAAAATGTATTCCAACCTCAGGCTTTCATGATTTGGACACTCTGCTATATTACAAAACTAAATGCCATCCAACATATTGATGCCCTGCTACTAACACTACATTTCAAATATGATATGCCCATATAATTGTGCAGGCCAATCATAGTATAAGGCTATATAGATAGTAACTTAGCAGATGAGGATAAAAAGAAGATAGAAGTCCATCGAGATACCTATACTGATCATATTTGATTCACAATAAAGAAGTGGCACAATTAAAAGCCAACCTATTTAACACATGCAACCATATCTCTGAATTCTGTTGTTAGCCAGAAATGTATCTAAGCTATTGGCATTCATCATCTCCTTAGGCAACGAGTTCCACTATTTGATTGCTCTTACAGTGAAAAAAACGTTTATGTTGCTAAAGGTTAGCTCTCCTTTCCTCTAGCCTTGAAGTGTTACCTCTTGTCACAAACAACTGCCTTGGAATAAATAGGGCTTCCACCAACTTTGTAAATGGGCCTTGAATATATTTATATTAAAGGACCACTCAATGCAGCAGAATTGCATATTTATCAAGTGCATAATAAAAAAGACAATGATTTAACACCTACTCTGAATTTCAAATAAACAATAGATTTTTTTTTCCTGACAATTTTTTTCCCCCATCCATTTTCCGGTCCCCTGTATCATGTGACAAGCATCAGCCAATCACAGACTAGTATACGTATACCCTGTGAGCTTGTCCACATGCTTAGTAATACCTTGCTCCCCAGAAAGTATGAAAATAAGAAGATTGTGCAAAATTTGATCATGGAAGTTAAATGGAAAGTGTTAAAAACAGCATGTTCTTTCTGATTCATAAGTTTATTTTGACTTGAGTGTCCCTTTAAGGAGAGGGAGAGAGAGAGAAAAAGAAAGAGAGAGAGAGAGACTTACACAACTTTGTATCATCTGCAAAAACAGAGATGTTGCTATATAATCCTTCCTGAAAGTAATTTATTACAAAAAATATTAAAAAGAACAGGGTCCAGTACCGATCATTTGTTCAATCTGAGTATGATACATTTGCTACAACACGTTGCTCCCTGTCTTTTATCCAGTTAATTTATCCATGAGCTAACATTTTCAGCTATTCGCAGTCCCATAATCTCATGTGGCACTGTATCAAACACCTTGCAAAATCCAAGTAAATCACAACTGCTTCCCCTTTATCTATATTCTAGTTTACCTCCTCATCAGGTCTAATTATAATAGTTTTACATGATCTAATTCTCATGTGACCATGCTGATTTGAACTCAAAATTTTGTTTTCACAAATATAATTTTGGATATAATCCCTTCAAGTATCTTTCCCACAATCAATGTCACTAGTCTATAACTTCCTGTAATAGTCCTTTTTAATTTTTTCAAAAGTGGCACCACATGAGCATTATACCAGTCCTGGGGTACTATGCCCTATGATAATGAATCTTGACATATTAAGAGTAGAGATTTTGCTATGACAGTGCTAAATTGCCTTAGAACCGATATTATCCAATTTTTTCCCTGATAATATCTAGAGATGCATTAAAAGGTATAGGGGGGAACAGCACCACTCTTTTCAGTTTTTCAGTCACAGAGTTTTGGGGCCGGCTACTTCCACATGTACAATCAGAAAGAAATAGCTCCAGCCTTGGATAAATGTGAGAGACTTTGACACAAACTAGAACATACAAGTCCATACCAATAACTGGGTTATCTCTAGACGATCAGAAAGAAAAATCTCCAGCCTTGGATACATTTAAAAAGCGACCTTTATTTCTCTTACATGGTCCAAGTGCAAAAAGAAAAAAATTTTGGGCCTATAAAAGGTATTTAGTCGTCATTACATAATTATGGATCTGGTATAGGCTCAAAATGTTTCTTTTTTAGTATGGGCTTGTATGTCCTAATTTGTTTCAATGTCTCTCACATTGATTCCTCTCTTGTGTACAATGGTTTAGCACCTTAGCCTTCCTCTTGTCACTGTTAATCATGTTACCCTTTTCATATTTTAGTTTACCTATATTTTCCTTTTTTTTTTGCCATTTATATTATTAAACCATTTAGGGTTTGTCTTAGAATCCTCTGCAATTAATCTTTCATTTTCAATTTTGAATAATCTGTTTTTCTATGAATGCCCTAAATGGTATTTGGCTTCACTGGCTTGGATTTATATAATCATGCGGTTTGTGCTGGTATGTATATTTATTTAACACCATTTTTTTATTGCTGTGAATTTATCCTCTGGGTTTTTTTTTATGTTTGAGATTTCTTTGTCTCATTTTGTGCTATTTGACTATTTCATTAAAGGGACAGAAAACCCCAAAATTTTCTTTCATGATTTGGACAGAACATACAATTTTAAACAACTTTCCAATTAACTTCTATACTCGCTTCATTCTCTTCATTGCTGAAGGAACAGCATTGCACTACTGGCAGCTAGATGATCTAGATAGTCAATCACAAGAGACAAATGTGTACAAGCACCAATCCGCAGCTAGGTCCCAATAGAGTAGCATATGCTCATATTCTTTTTCAACGAGGTATACCAAGAGAATGAAGCACGTTTGAAAAAATAAGTGAATTTAAAAGTGTCTTAAAATTACATACATTATCTGAATCATGCAAGTTTAATTTTGACTTTCCTATCTCTTTAAATAATTGAAAATTGCTTTTTTAAAATTAAAAGTCTCGGTTGAACCCTTGTAACGCTTATGGAAAGTGATTCCAAACATGACGTGTTATGATCACTATTGCTTAAATGTCCTTTGAATTCTGTTTGATATTATTTCTGTATTATTTGATAGCACTAAATTCAGTATAGTTTTATTTTTAGTTGACTCTAAAGTTAAGTTATTTTTGAGCGTATTTAAAATAAATAAATAAAAAAAAAATATATGTATATGTATTTATATGTAAATATATGTATTTAAAAAGACATATATACACATTTAAACACAAATACATATGTACACATAAATAGACACACACACACATATATATATGTATATATATATATATATATATATATGTATATATATATATATATATATATATATATAAATAAGTGCATTGGAGCCCCATGTAGTTAAGTAGATGAAAACATGTAAAATCATATTTATGCAATACTCATATTTAGTGTCAGGTTAGCGCACATGAGAATATGTGATACCAAGAGATTATTGTTAAGATTCAACACCACCTTAGGGAGTAACCATAGTTTAGTGCGTAAAACCGCCTTATCAGCATGAAAAACCAGATAAGGGGGATCACTTTGCAAAGCAGAAATCTCAGAAACTCTGCGCGCAGAGGCAATAACCAACCAAAAACGAACCTTCCAAGATAACAATTTAATGTCAACAGTATGCATAGGCTCAAACGGAGCCTGCTGCAAAACACTATGAACAAGATTGAGGCTCCAGGACGGAGCCCCAGATCTAAACACGGGTCTAATCCTAGCCAGAGCCTTAAAGAACTGAACATCAGGAAGCTCAGCCAATCTTTTGTGCAGTAACACCGACAGGTCCGATATCTGTCCCTTCAGGGAACTAGCAGATAGGCCCTTCTCCAGTCCATCCTGGAGGAAAGCTAAAATTCTGGCAACCTTAACCATAGCTATGACTACGGCTCTTTAGCTGAAACGCATAAGCTTAACCTACACAGCTGTTTTTGATCTTTTTTGTTTTATAACTCTGTTGGTGTGATTATGGACTTTTATTACCCTTGTTTGGATACAATAAAAGCTACGTTTTATATAATTGGATATTGCTCTGCTCCCTTTTTTTCTATTTTTAACCTTATGCCAGGAAAAACCACGCTCTTCACACCAGTACAAGTAAGTCCTCCACACTTTATGGTAGATACAACGAGTAACTGGCTTACAAGCTTGAACCAGAGTGTCGATAACACTCTCAGAGAACCCTCTTTTGGCTAAGACTAAGCGTTCAATCTCCACGCAGTCAGCCTCAGAGAATCTAGATTATGATGAACGAAGGGACCCTGTATCAGCAGATCTCTGCGACAAGGTAACCTCTACTGAGGAGATGAGGACATCCCCACCAGATCCGCAAACCATGTTTTTGTCTGCTGAGGAAGTCTGCTTCCTAAGTGTCCACAACCGAAATGTGGATCGCTGACATTTGTGAGTCTCCGCAGACTCTAGTATCCGAGATACTTCTCTCATCACCATGGAACTTCTCGTTCCCCCTTGATGGTTGATATAAGCAACTGAGGTTTATATTGTCTGATTGGAAACTGATAAACTGGGACAAACCCAGAAGGGGCCAAGCCTTCAATGCATTGAAGATTGCCCGGAGTTCCAAAATATTGATTGGAAGGGAGGACTCCTCCTGAGTCCACAGACCTTGTGCCTTTTTGGCACCACAAACGGCTTCCCAGCCAGAAAGGCTTGCATACGTAGTCACAATCTCCAAGGACGGTCTCAAAAAGCACGTGTCTTGGGACAGATGATCTGGACAGAGCCACCAGGAGAGCGAGTCCTTAGCCAGGCTGTCCAGCCCAATCTGTTGAGACAGATTTGAATGTTCGCCGTTCCATTATCTCCGCATGCATAGTTGTAAGGGTCTGAGATGGAATCTGGAAAAAGGAATGATGTTCATGCAGGACACCATGAGTCCGATTACCTCCATACACTGAGCCACTGAGGGTCTCGAGGAGGCCTAGGGGGCAAGACATGCAGAAGTTAGCTTGCAACGTCTCTGATCTGTGAGGAAAATTCTCATAGATATGGAGTCTATTATAGTTCCCAGGAAATTCACCCTTGTACTTGGAGTAAGAGAACTCTTTTCCAAGTTTATCTTCCATCCATGTGAATGAAGAAGACTGAGAAGGGACTCTGAATGTTCTTCTGCTAGACGAAAAGATGGTGCCTGTACAAAGATATCGCCCAGGTAAGGCGCTACTGCAATACCTCATATGTTCTGGCAATGGCTAGAAGAGCCCCCAGAACCTTAAAAAAACATAATTTATGTAAGAACTTACCTGATAAATTCATTTCTTTCATATTAGCAAGAGTCCATGAGCTAGTGACGTATGGGATATACATTCCTACCAGGAGGGGCAAAGTTTCCCAAACCTTAAAATGCCTATAAATACACCCCTCACCACACCCACAATTCAGTTTAACGAATAGCCAAGAAGTGGCGTGATAAGAAAAAAGTGCGAAAGCATATAAAATAAGGAATTGGAATAATTGTGCTTTATACAAAAAAATCATAACCACCACAAAAAAGGGCGGGCCTCATGGACTCTTGCTAATATGAAAGAAATGAATTTATCAGGTAAGTTCTTACATAAATTATGTTTTCTTTCATGTAATTAGCAAGACTCCATGAGCTAGTGACGTATGGGATAATGACTACCCAAGATGTGGATCTTTCCACGCAAGAGTCACTAGAGAGGGAGGGATAAAATAAAGACAGCCAATTCCTGCTGAAAATAATCCACACCCAAAATAAAGTTTAATGAAAAACATAAACAGAAGATTCAAACTGAAACCGCTGCCTGAAGTACTTTTCTACCAAAAACTGCTTCAGAAGAAGAAAATACATCAAAATGGTAGAATTTAGTAAAAGTATGCAAAGAGGACCAAGTTGCTGCTTTGCAAATCTGATCAACCGAAGCTTCATTCCTAAACGCCCAGGAAGTAGAAACTGACCTAGTAGAATGAGCTGTAATCCTTTGAGGCGGAGTTTTACCCGACTCGACATAGGCATGATGAATTAAAGATTTCAACCAAGATGCCAAAGAAATGGCAGAAGCTTTCTGGCCTTTTCTAGAACCGGAAAAGATAACAAATAGACTAGAAGTCTTTCGGAAAGACTTAGTAGCTTCAACATAATATTTCAAAGCTCTAACAACATCCAAAGAATGCAACGATTTCTCCTTAGAATTCTTAGGATTAGGACATAATGAAGGAACCACAATTTCTCTACTAATGTTGTTGGAATTCACAACCTTAGGTAAAAATTCAAAAGAAGTTCGCAACACCGCCTTATCCTGATGAAAAATCAGAAAAGGAGACTCACAAGAAAGAGCAGATAATTCAGAGACTCTTCTGGCAGAAGAGATCGCCAAAAGGAACAAAACTTTCCAAGAAAGTAATTTAATGTCCAATGAATGCATAGGTTCAAACGGAGGAGCTTGAAGAGCCCCCAGAACCAAATTCAAACTCCAAGGAGGAGAAATTGACTTCATGACAGGTTTTATACGAACCAAAGCTTGTACAAAACAATGAATATCAGGAAGATTAGCAATCTTTCTGTGAAAAAGAACAGAAAGAGCAGAGATTTGTCCTTTCAAAGAACTTGCGGATAAACCTTTATCTAAACCATCCTGAAGAAACTGTAAAATTCTCGGAATTCTAAAAGAATGCCAAGAAAAATGATGAGAAAGACACCAAGAAATATAAGTCTTCCAGACTCTATAATATATCTCTCTGGATACAGATTTACGAGCCTGTAACATAGTATTAATCACAGAGTCAGATAAACCTCTTTGACCAAGAATCAAGCGTTCAATCTCCATACCTTTAAATTTAAGGATTTGAGATCCTGATGGAAAAAAGGACCTTGCGACAGAAGGTCTGGTCTTAGCGGAAGAGTCCACGGATGGCAAGAGGCCATCCGGACAAGATCCGCATACCAAAACCTGTGAGGCCATGCCGGAGCTACCAGCAGAACAAACGAGCATTCCTTCAGAATCTTGGAGATTACTCTTGGAAGAAGAACTAGAGGCGGAAAGATATAGGCAGGATGATACTTCCAAGGAAGTGATAATGCATCCACTGCTTCCGCCTGAGGATCCCAGGATCTGGACAGATACCTGGGAAGTTTCTTGTTTAGATGAGACGCCATCAGATCTATTTCTGGAAGCTCCCACATTTGAACAATCTGAAGAAATACCTCTGGGTGAAGAGACCATTCGCCCGGATGCAACGTTTGGCGACTGAGATAATCCGCTTCCCAATTGTCTATACCTGGGATATGAACCGCAGAGATTAGACAGGAGCTGGATTCCGCCCAAACCAGAAATCGAGATACTTCTTTCATAGCCAGAGGACTGTGAGTCCCTCCTTGATGATTGATGTATGCCACAGTTGTGACATTGTCTGTCTGAAAACAAATGAACGATTCTCTCTTCAGAAGAGGCCAAGACTGAAGAGCTCTGAAAATTGCACGGAGTTCCAAAATATTGATCGGTAATCTCACCTCCTGAGATTCCCAAACTCCTTGTGCCGTCAGAGATCCCCACACAGCTCCCCAACCTGTGAGACTTGCATCTGTTGAAATTACAGTCCAGGTCGGAAGAACAAAAGAAGCCCCCTGAATTAAACAATGGTGATCTGTCCACCACGTTAGAGAGTGTCGTACAATCGGTTTTAAAGATATTAATTGAGATATCTTTGTGTAATCCCTGCACCATTGATTCAGCATACAGAGCTGAAGAGGTCGCATGTGAAAACGAGCAAAGGGGATCGCGTCCGATGCAGCAGTCATAAGACCTAGAATTTCCATGCATAAGGCTACCGAAGGGAATGATTGTGACTGAAGGTTTCGACAAGCTGAAATCAATTTTAAACGTCTCTTGTCTGTCAAAGACAGAGTCATGGACACTGAATCTATCTGGAAACCCAGAAAGGTTACCCTTGTCTGAGGAATCAATGAACTTTTTAGTGAATTGATCCTCCAACCATGATCTTGAAGAAACAACACAAGTCGATTCGTATGAGATTCTGCTAAATGTAAAGACTGAGCAAGTACCAAGATATCGTCCAAATAAGGAAATACCACAATACCCTGTTCTCTGATTACAGACAGAAGGGCACCGAGAACCTTTGAAAAAATTCTTGGAGCTGTAGCTAGGCCAAACGGCAGAGCCACAAACTGGTAATGCTTGTCCAGAAAAGAGAATCTCAGGAACTGATAATGATCTGGATGAATCGGAATATGCAGATATGCATCCTGTAAATCTATTGTGGACATATAATGCCCTTGCTGAACAAAAGGCAAGATAGTCCTTACAGTTACCATTTTGAACGTTGGTATCCTTACATAACGATTCAATATTTTTAGATCCAGAACTGGTCTGAAGGAATTCTCCTTCTTTGGTACAATGAAGAGATTGGAATAAAACCCCATCCCCTATTCCAGAACTGGAACTGGCATAATTACTCCAGCCAACTCTAGATCTGAAACACATTTCAGAAATGCTTGAGCTTTCACTGGGTTTACTGGGACACGGGAAAGAAAAAATCTCTTTGCAGGAGGTCTTATCTTGAAACCAATTCTGTACCCTTCTGAAACAATGTTCTGAATCCAAAGATTGTGAACAGAATTGATCCAAATTTCTTTGAAAAAACGTAACCTGCCCCCTACCAGCTGAGCTGGAATGAGGGCCGCACCTTCATGTGGACTTAGAAGCTGGCTTTGCTTTTCTAGAAGGCAAGTTTTAAGCCATAAAGCTCTTCTAGCTAAAATAGCTAGAGACATAAACCTGACATCAACTCTGATAATATCAAAAATGGCATCACAGATAAAATTATTAGCATGTTGAAGAAGAATAATAATATTATGAGAATCATGATCTGTTACTTGTTGCGCTAAAGTTTCCAACCAAAAAGTTGAAGCTGCAGCAACATCAGCCAATGATATAGCAGGTCTAAGAAGATTACCTGAACACAGATAAGCTTTTCTTAGAAAGGATTCAATTTTCCTATCTAAAGGATCCTTAAACGAAGTACCATCTGACGTAGGAATAGTAGTACGTTTAGCAAGGGTAGAAATAGCCCCATCAACTTTAGGGATTTTGTCCCAAAATTCTAATCTGTCAGACGGCACAGGATATAATTGCTTAAAACGTTTAGAAGGAGTAAATGAATTACCCAAATTATTCCATTCTCTGGAAATTACTTCAGAAATAGCACCAGGAACAGGAAAAACTTCTGGAATAACCACAGGAGATTTAAAGACCTTATCTAAACGTTTAGATTTAGTATCAAGAGGACCAGAATCCTCAATTTCTAAAGCAATTAGTACTTCTTTAAGTAAAGAACGAATAAATTCCATTTTAAATAAATATGAAGATTTATCAGCATCAATCTCTGAGACAGAATCCTCTGAACCAGAAGAGTCATTAGAATCAGAATGATGATGTTTACTAGAAGGAGGAATAACAGACATAGCCTTCTTGATGGATTCAGAAACAAAATCTCTTATGTTATCAGGAACATTCTGAACATTAGATGTTGATGGAACTGCAACAGGTAATGGTACATTACTAAAGGAAATATTATCTGCATTAACAAGTTTGTCATGACAATTAATACAAACAACAGCTGGAGGAATAGCTACCAAAAGTTTACAGCAGATACACTTAGCTTTGGTAGTTCCAGCACCAGACAGCGATTTTCCTGAAGTATCTTCTGACTCAGATGCAACGTGAGACATCTTGCAATATGTAAGAGAAAAAACAACATATAAAGCAAAATTGATCAAATTCCTTAAATGACAGTTTCAGGAATGGGAAAAAATGCCAGTGAACAAGCTTCTAGCAACCAGAAGCAATAAATAATGAGACTTAAATAATGTGGAGACAAAAGCGACGCCCATATTTTTTTAGCGCCAAATAAGACGCCCACATTATTTGGCGCCTAAATGCTTTTGGTGCCAAAAATGACGCCACGTCCGGAACGCCGACATTTTTTGGCGCAAAAGAACATAAAAAATGACGCAACTTCCGGCGACACGTATGACGCCGGAAACAGAAAAGATTTTTTGAGCCAAAAAAGTCCGCGCCAAGAATGACGCAATAAAATGAAGCATTTTCAGCCCCCGCAAGCCTAACAGCCCACAGGGAAAAAAGTAAAATCTTTAAGGTAAGAAAAATATTTGATTCAAATGCATTATCCCAAATATGAAACTGACTGTCTGAAAATAAGGAATGTTCAACATCCTGAGTCAAGGCAAATAAATGTTTGAATACATATATTTAGAACTTTATTAAAAAAGTGCCCAACCATAGCTTAGAGTGTCACAGAAAATAAGACTTACTTACCCCAGGACACTCATCTACATGTTTGTAGAAAGCCAAACCAGTACTGAAACGAAAATCAGCAGAGGTAATGGTATATTTATAAGAGTATATCTTCGATCTGAAAAGGGAGGTAAGAGATGAATCTCTACGACCGATAACAGAGAACCTATGAAATAGACCCCGTAGAAGGAGATCATTGAATTCAAACAGGCAATACTCTCCTCACATCCCTCTGACATTCACTGCACGCTGAGAGGAAAACCGGGCTCCAACCTGCTGCGGAGCGCATATCAACGTAGAATCTAGCACAAACTTACTTCACCACCTCCATAGGAGGCAAAGTTTGTAAAACTGAATTGTGGGTGTGGTGAGGGGTGTATTTATAGGCATTTTAAGGTTTGGGAAACTTTGCCCCTCCTGGTAGGAATGTATATCCCATACGTCACTAGCTCATGGACTCTTGCTAATTACATGAAAGAAATATCCTTGGAGCAGTAGCTAGGCCAAATGGAAGAGCTATGAACTGGAAGTGCTGATCCAGAAAAGCAAACCTCAGGAACTGAAAATGTTCCCTGTGAATCGAGATGTGAAGGTATGCATCCTTCAAGTCTATTGTGGTCATAAATTGTCCTTCCTGAACCAGAGGCAGGATTGACCATATGGTTTCCATCTTGAAAGAGGGAACACTCAGAAACTTGTTACGGCACTTTAGGTCCAGAATTGGACGGAAAGTTCCCTCCTTCTTTGGAACTACGAAAAGGTTTAAATAAAACCCCAAATGTTTTTCTGCTGTAGGTACCGGGACAATTACTCCTAGAGAGGAGAGATACCGTACGCAACCTAAGGCGGCAGTCCTCTTTTCTGGTCTTGTTGAAAGACTGGAGAGTAGGAATCTGCCCTTGACTTGAATCCTATCCTGTATCCTTTAGATATAACCTCCAGGACCCAAGGATCCTGTACATCCTGCAACCAAGCACCTGAAAAAAGAGACAGTCTGCCCCCTACTTGATCCGATCCAGGCCGCCCCTTTATGCCGATTTGTTCTCGGTGGGCTTCTTAGTATGTTTGGACTTATTCCAGGAGTGAGTCAGCTTCCAAGTACTCTTGGGCTGCTCGGACTTGAAAGAGGACTGCTGTTGCTGCGACTTGTCAGCACGAAAGGAACGAAAATTAGACAGTTGTCGTCCCTTAGGCCTATTCTTCTTATCCTGCGGTAGGAAGGCGCCTTTCCCTCCGGTAACCGTAGAGATAATGGAGTCATGCCCCGGACCGAATAAAATCTTCCCCTTGAAGGGAAGAGAAAGGAGTCTGGATTTAGAAGTCATATCCACAGACCAAGACTTCAACCAGAGAACCCGGCGGGCTAGAACCGCAAAGCCAGCAGAATTTGGATTTATGTGAATAATCTGCATATTCATGTCACAGATGAAGGAGTTAGCAATTCTCAGTGCCTTAATTCTCTCCTGAATATCCTCGAAGGGAGTTGCCACCTCAGTGAGTTCTGACAGAGTGTTGCACCAGTAGGTAGCTGCTCCCGCAAACCGCAGCTACAGCTGCCGCCGGTTGAAATAAAAACCCAGTATGTTGAAGCATCTTCCTCAGAAAAGTTTCCATTTTTTTATCCATAGGCTCACTAAAAGAAGAAATATCCTTCAGAGGGATAGTAGTATGCTTAGCCAGCGTGGAGATATCGCCATCTACCTTTGGGATGGAGCCCCACAAATCTAATTGAGAGTCATGGACCGGGAATCATTTTTTAAAAGTAGACTAGAGGGAAAAAGAAGTTCCTACTCTTTCCCATTCGATACTAATAATGTTCGCCATCTTAACTGGCACAGGAAAAGTCAGAGGGACCTTCCTATCTTTGTAAACCCTGTATAATTTAGGGATCTTAGGCTCCTCAGGGAGTGTAGCCTCTAGAACCTCTAGAGTAGATAGAACTTCCGTTAATAAAAAAACGCAGATGCTCAATTTTAAATCTAAAGGAGGGTTCCTCCGCTAAAGGAGGTTTAGAAACTGAAGTTCACCCTCTGAAGCTACAGAGGTTAACTCATCCTCGGATAGCTGGGATATAGTACCTAAATCCGACAAATATTTAGATGACTCTCGGTCAGGAGAACTATGTTTAACCTTTCTCTTGCGTTTGTTAGAGTGAGGTAAGGCACTCAGGGCCGCAGACACCGCAGATTGTAACTGAGCGGTAAAGTCTGCTGGAAAAAAGCCCCCTCCAGATGGAAGATTAGTTGAGCCGCGGGGAACTGCATGTGCAGCGGGTAATGTAGAAAGGGTAGTAATTTCTCAGGACCCAGATTCCTGAGAAGTAGATGCTCAGAAGAGCTAATAGCGCTGTGAGTATTAGCAGGCTTGTCTCCCTTCTTAGACTTTAGAACAGTGCTTAGGCAAATGGAACAAAATTGAGCAGGCGGGCAAACCACAGCCTCCTCACAATATAAACAGGAATTATTAATCAGTACAGAAGGAGTGGAACCTTCTAATGTAGTTTTAGAGTCTTCCATAGCTTTGTATATACCCACAGAAGGACAATCAAAAAGGAACACTTTATCTAAAAAACGGCACCTTAATACTCCCAATGGCTGGGGCACTCACCACCAGCTATGTGGAACATAGTATTATCTAAAAAAGGATTCCACACAGATTTGTTTGCACAGAGATAAATAGTAGAGTTTAAACATGGCGGCACCCTATTACATAATAGAAACTACGTTTTTGCACTTATATTTTCAATATTAAAATAACTAAAATAATTGTAAAAATACATCTACATATTATTCTAAGGCAAATTATTGCTTTGAATACATCATTATGTCTAGCATATATTTACTGTTTAACATCCCTTTAATTTTGACTTTACTGCCCTTTCATTTTTGTAAAACTTTTGGTATAAGGCTGCAACTGTAAATACAGGTGAATACATGTGCACTTATTCTTTGTGCTGCCCTAGGCACCAGGAAATGTGCTGCACCCTGAAGCCCCTCTCCCATTTTAAGCAATGTTAGCTCATATTTTCTGCATATTGCTCATGACTGGAAGTCAGGGGCACATGAAGAGATCATGCATCTGCACTACATAACGAAAACAGAATTTATGTTTACCTGATAAATTACTTTCTCCAACGGTGTGTCCGGTCCACGGCGTCATCCTTACTTGTGGGATATTCTCTTCCCCAACAGGAAATGGCAAAGAGCCCAGCAAAGCTGGTCACATGATCCCTCCTAGGCTCCGCCTACCCCAGTCATTCGACCGACGTTAAGGAGGAATATTTGCATAGGAGAAACCATATGATACCGTGGTGACTGTAGTTAAAGAAAATAAATTATCAGACCTGATTAAAAAACCAGGGCGGGCCGTGGACCGGACACACCGTTGGAGAAAGTAATTTATCAGGTAAACATAAATTCTGTTTTCTCCAACATAGGTGTGTCCGGTCCACGGCGTCATCCTTACTTGTGGGAACCAATACCAAAGCTTTAGGACACGGATGAAGGGAGGGAGCAAATCAGGTCACCTAAATGGAAGGCACCACGGCTTGCAAAACCTTTCTCCCAAAAATAGCCTCAGAAGAAGCAAAAGTATCAAACTTGTAAAATTTGGTAAAAGTGTGCAGTGAAGACCAAGTCGCTGCCCTACATATCTGATCAACAGAAGCCTCGTTCTTGAAGGCCCATGTGGAAGCCACAGCCCTAGTGGAATGAGCTGTGATTCTTTCAGGAGGCTGCCGTCCGGCAGTCTCGTAAGCCAATCTGATGATGCTTTTAATCCAAAAAGAGAGAGAGGTAGAAGTTGCTTTTTGACCTCTCCTTTTACCAGAATAAACAACAAACAAGGAAGATGTTTGTCTAAAATCCTTTGTAGCATCTAAATAGAATTTTAGAGCGCGAACAACATCCAAATTGTGCAACAAACGTTCCTTCTTCGAAACTGGTTTCGGACACAAAGAAGGCACGACTATCTCCTGGTTAATGTTTTTGTTAGAAACAACTTTTGGAAGAAAACCAGGTTTAGTACGTAAAACCACCTTATCTGCATGGAACACCAGATAAGGAGGAGAACACTGCAGAGCAGATAATTCTGAAACTCTTCTAGCAGAAGAAATTGCAACCAAAAACAAAACTTTCCAAGATAATAACTTAATATCAACGGAATGTAAGGGTTCAAACGGAACCCCCTGAAGAACTGAAAGAACTAAGTTGAGACTCCAAGGAGGAGTCAAAGGTTTGTAAACAGGCTTGATTCTAACCAGAGCCTGAACAAAGGCTTGAACATCTGGCACAGCTGCCAGTTTTTTGTGAAGTAACACAGACAAGGCAGAAATCTGTCCCTTCAAGGAACTTGCAGATAATCCTTTCTCCAATCCTTCTTGAAGAAAGGATAGAATCTTAGGAATCTTTACCTTGTCCCAAGGGAATCCTTTAGATTCACACCAACAGATATATTTTTTCCATATTTTGTGGTAAATTTTTCTAGTTACAGGCTTTCTGGCCTGAACAAGAGTATCAATAACAGAATCTGAGAACCCTCGTTTTGATAAGATCAAGCGTTCAATCTCCAAGCAGTCAGCTGGAGTGAGACCAGATTCGGATGTTCGAACGGACCTTGAACAAGAAGGTCTCGTCTCAAAGGTAGCTTCCATGGTGGAGCCGATGACATATTCACCAGATCTGCATACCAAGTCCTGCGTGGCCACGCAGGAGCTATCAAGATCACCGACGCCCTCTCCTGATTGATCCTGGCTACCAGCCTGGGGATGAGAGGAAACGGCGGGAATACATAAGCTAGTTTGAAGGTCCAAGGTGCTACTAGTGCATCTACTAGAGTCGCCTTGGGATCCCTGGATCTGGACCCGTAGCAAAGAACCTTGAAGTTCTGCCGAGAGGCCATCAGATCCATGTCTGGAATGCCCCACAGTTGAGTAATTTGGGCAAAGATTTCCGGATGGAGTTCCCACTCCCCCGGATGTAATGTCTGACGACTCAGAAAATCCGCTTCCCAATTTTCCACTCCTGGGATGTGGATTGCAGACAGGTGGCAGGAGTGAGTCTCCGCCCATTGAATGATTTTGGTCACCTCTTCCATCGCCAGGGAACTCCTTGTTCCCCCCTGATGGTTGATGTACGCAACAGTCGTCATGTTGTCTGATTGAAACCGTATGAACTTGGCCTTTGCTAGCTGAGGCCAAGCCTTGAGAGCATTGAATATCGCTCTCAGTTCCAGAATATTTATCGGTAGAAGAGATTCTTCCCGAGACCAAAGACCCTGAGCTTTCAGGGATCCCCAGACCGCGCCCCAGCCCATCAGACTGGCGTCGGTCGTGACAATGACCCACTCTGGTCTGTGAATCGATTTAGCCCAGAAAATGTCCACAGTCTTAATAAGCCCTTGTGAAGCCCTTATTTACTGTCTGAATAAAAATGGCTTACCGGATCCCATAGGGAAAATGACAGCTTCCAGCATTACATCGTCTTGTTAGAATGTGTCATACCTCAAGCAGCAAAAGACTGCTCACTGTTCCCCCAACTGAAGTTAATTCCTCTCAACAGTCCTGTGTGGAACAGCCATGGATTTTAGTAACGGTTGCTAAAATCATTTTCCTCATACAAACAGAAATCTTCATCTCTTTTCTGTTTCAGAGTAAATAGTACATACCAGCACTATTTTAAAATAACAAACTCTTGATTGAATAATAAAAACTACAGTTAAACACTAAAAAACTCTAAGCCATCTCCGTGGAGATGTTGCCTGTACATCGGCAAAGAGAATGACTGGGGTAGGCGAAGCCTAGGAGGGATCATGTGACCAGCTTTGCTGGGCTCTTTGCCATTTCCTGTTGGGGAAGAGAATATCCCACAAGTAAGGATGACGCCGTGGACCGGACACACCTATGTTGGAGAAACAGTAATTAGTAAGATTGATCATAAAAATAGCTGTGAACGAATCTCATTAACTAATTGTAGACTACCTAATCGATAATGAGATTCGTAGAGAACTTCTGATTAATTTGATTAATCTGATTTGATTACTCTTAGTTATTGCAGCTTTACCAAACAGTACTGACTTATAATAAAATTAATACATATCATTTGCATAGAAGTAAGAAGCATCATGCCATACATTTGCCCCAACAAATTTGCAACTGAAGGGGCAGTCTGCAGAGGCTTAGATACAAGGTAATCACACAGGTAAAAAGTATATTAAGGAAATAAAAAGGAAATAAAAATAAATAAATATAAAAAACTATCTGCCAGTACCTGAGATGGTGGTGACCAGTGTGTGTGGGGGGGGTGGGGAGCTGTTTGGGAGAGATCAGGTAGGGATCAGTGGTTGGGAGGTGTCAGATGGGAGGGTAATCCCTACACTATAGCAAATATTAACCTTACAAGCTAACTGATTAACTCATTCACTGCCGGGAAATTTTGAAGTGTGGTACGCAGCTGTAATTAGTGGCCTTCTAATTGGCAAAAATCCATTGGCCATGCATGTCTGCTCTTTCTGAACACAGGGGATCCCAGAGAAGCTTTTACAACCATTTGTCTTACGACTACTGTAGTTGTGTGTAAACATTTATGTGACAGGTTTGTGAAAAAGTTAACTTTTTTTATATCATCGTATAGTTTTCATAAGTGAATAAAACCCCCCACTCTATTCCTGTTTAAACTGAGTGATAGCAAAACTGCTGTGGCACTATTGTAGGTTGCCACCGTAGCCACAAGTCAGTTTGTGAAATGACTGTCCTACTTACCAGAATACATAGTGCCTACTGTAAAGTTTGGTGGAGGAGGGATTGTTGCTTACATCTGAGCTGAATAAAGACCTGCTCTGTGCACCTACTATCAAGTAGTGCTTATTCATACTGCTAAATACCCACACAAGAAACACTACATGGTGTCAGAAGTGCTGAAAAAGTCACTTTTGGGCATGGTCCGATATCTGGCACAATATATACCAGGGGAGGCAGAGATTACTGCTCCTTTGAGGAAGTTACTTTGCAAGGATATTGTTTGGCAGTGGGGTCCAGAGCATACTAAAGCAGTACAGTCTTTAAAGCAGGCACTGATTGAGGCTCCAGTATTAAGATGTTTTGACCCAGCAAAAGCTGTGGTGATTCAGGCAGATGCATCTAAATCAGGCTTTGGAGCTTGCTTACTTCAAGACAATTGCCCTATAGCATATGCATCAAGAACAATGACTGCCACAGAGCAAAATTATGCCCAGATTGAGAAAGAACTATTGGCTATTGTATATGCTACAAAAAAGTTTTTCAGTTAGTGTTGTTGCTTACATCTGAGCTGAATAAAGACTTGCTCTGTGTACCTACTATCAAGTAGTGCTTATTCATACTGCTAAATACCCACACAAGAAACATGACAGGGATTATGGTCTGGAGCTGTTTTTCAGGGTTTGGGCTACTTCCAGTAAAGTGCCATCTTAATGCTACAGAATACAAAGATAATTGGATGCTCACAACTTTGTAGCAACAATTTGGTGAAGGTAATTTCCTGTTCAAGCATGACTGATATAATTTCTTATCCAACATCAGTGCCTGACCTCACAAATGCTCTTTTTGTCTGAAGGGGCACAAATTCCCACATACACACACCAAAGACTTGTAGACTCACATGTGTAACTCGCTCTGCTGATTAGTTCAGTGGCATTTTCTGTGTGGGACCCTCAATGCTCTGTGAGTCCTGAGTGGTATTTCCACTTTGTGTTTAACCCCTTTGATTAAACACAAAGTAGTTTAAAATTACATGTTCTAAATTATTAGAGCATGCTATTTTTTTTTTTACTATAATGTCCCCAATAATCTATTGTATCTGCTACAGTGTATTAAATGGTTTACAAATAGCCCATATTACTTTTATTTGGTTATTTCAAATAAATGATATTGCCTGTTGTACCGAGGTGGGGACCTATACTGAAAGTTTCAGTACTTAAGTACTGGTTACCGAAAAGTTATGTAAATAAGAAGGTTTACAAGTAATCATGCTCACAGTGGGGGGGGGGGGGGTGACAGAGAGGTACTAAAATGTTAAATTCCCATTTTCTCTTGTAGGGCCTGATGATTAAAAACTTTCTGGCATGAAAGAGAAATCATGCAAAATCTTTGGAAGCTTTTTTTGAGCGGTAGGATTTACCATCACCTTAAAGGGACAGTACACTGTAAATTGTTTTTCCATTAATGTATTTTAAATGACTTGTTATACCAGCTGCAGAGTATAAAATATTTGAGAAATTGCATTTTCAGGTTTATTTGTGTATACGAAGTAGCTGGTTTTGTTTTTTGAAACCACAGACTATTACAATGGGTTGAATGTTATCACTTTGTGTACACACCCTTGCTTCCTTATATTATATTTGTCTAGAACACCAAAGCTCAATACATAGAGAGAACAATGGAAAATTATCATTTTATTACTTAACTATCCTGCACACCACTGAGAGTGTAAATTCTTCTGCTGGCTGTGTTTACATAGTCGGTCAATAGCATATACTCCAGTATCAAAACTTTCTGTATAGGTGGTTATACCACAGACTAAATCAGCTATTTCAAATGCTGAAATAGGAATAAAGGAGCTAATTGTAAACAATTTAATACACTCTAGCAGGTAAAACGGATCATTGGGAATAATTTAAAGGGGAGACAATTTTTTGGGGTGAATTGTCCCTTTAAAGCACAGCACCATCATTGCTCAATTTTACATTGATCTGTCACACAGGTTTGTTGTATTTCATGCACTGGTGTCTATATAGTGGAAGACAGATTCATTTTAGAAGAAAAAAGGATAAATACTGCTTGAAAAAGTGAGTAGGGTTGCCAGCTATGCTTTAAAAACAAAATTTATGCTTACCTGATAAATTTCTTTCTTTTGCAATGTACCGAGTCCACGGATTCATCCTAACTTGTGGGATATTGTCCTTCCTGACAGGAAGTAGCAAAGAGAGCACCACAGCAGAGCTGTCTATATAGCTCCCCCCTTAACTCCACCCCCCAGTCATTCGACCGAAGGCCAAGGAAGAAAAGGAGAAACTATAAGGTGCAGAGGTGACTGACGTTTACATAAAAAAATACTGTCTTGAATAGACAGGGCGGGCCGTGGACTCAGTACATCGCAAAAGAAAGACATTTATCAGGTAAGCATAAATTTTGTTTTCTTTTGCATGATGTACCGAGTCCACGGATTCATCCTAACTTGTGGGATACTAATACCAAAGCTTTAGGACACGGATGAAGGGAGGGACAAGACAGGAACCTAAACGGAAGGCACCACTGCTTGCAAAACCTTTCTCCCAAAAATAGCCTCCGAAGAAGCAAAAGTATCAAATTTATAACATTTTGAAAAGGCATGAAGCGACAACCAAGTCGCAGTCTTACAAATCTGTTCAACAGAAGCATCATTTTTAAAAGCCCATGTGGAAGCTAGAATGAGCTGTAATCCTTTCAGGAGGCTGCTGTCCAGCAGGCTCATAAGCCAAACGGATGATGCTTTTCAGCCAAAATGAAAGAGAAGTCGCCGTAGCCTTTTGACACCTACGCTTTCCAGAATAGACAACAAACAAAGAAGATGTTTGACAAAAATCTTTGGTTGCCTGCAAATAAAATTTCAAAGCACGAACCACGTCCAAGTTGTGCAACAGACGTTCCTTCTTACAAGAAGGATTAGGACACAGAGAAGGAACAACAATTTCTTGATTGATATTCCTGTTAGTAACAACCTTAGGTAGGAACCCAGACTTGGTACGCAAGACCACCTTATCAGCATGAAACACAAGATAAGGAGAGTCACATTGTAATGCAGATAGTTCAGAAACTCTTCGAGCTGAAGAGATATCAACTAGGAACAAAACTTTCCAAGATAAAAGCTTAATATCTATGGAATGCATGGGTTCAAACGGAACCCCCTGAAGAACTCTAAGAACTAAATTTAGACTCCATGGCGGAGCAATAGGTTTAAACACAGGCTTAATTCTAACTAAAGTCTGACAAAAAGCCAGAACGTCTGGAACATCTGCCAGACGCTTGTGTAACAAAATAGACAGAGCAGATATCTGTCCCTTTAGGGAACTAGCTGATAATCCTTTCTCCAATCCCTCTTGGAGAAAAGACAAAATCCTAGGAATCCTGATTTTACTCCAGGAGAAGCCGTTGGATTCGCACCAAAAAAGATATTTAAGCCATATCTTATGATAAATTTTCCTGGTAACAGGCTTTCGAGCCTAAATCAAGGTATTTTTTGACTGACTCAGAGAAACCCCGTTTTGATAGAATCAAGCGTTCAATCTCCAAGCAGTCAGTTGCAGAGAAATTAGATTTGGATGCTTGAATGGACCTTGAATCAGAAGGTCCTGTCTCAATGGCAGAGACCATGGTGGAAGGGATGACATGTCCACCAGGTCTGCATACCAAGTCCTGCATGGTCACACAGTCGTTATCAAAATCACTGATGCTCTCTCCCGTTTGATTCTGGAAACAGACGTGGAAGGAGAGGGAAAGGTGGAAACACATAAGCCAGGTTGAATGACCAGGGTACTGCTAGAGCATCTATCAGTACAGCCTGAGGATCCCTTGACCTGGAACCGTAACGAGTAAGTTTGGCGTTCTGACGAGACGCCATCAGATCCAACTCTGGTGTGCCCCATAGCCGAACCAGCTGAGCAAACACCTCCGGATGGAGTTCCCACTCCCCCGGATGAAAAGTTTGACGACTTAGAAAATCTGCCTCCCAGTTCTCTACACCTGGGATATAGATCGCTGACAGATGGCAAGAGTGAGCCTCTGCCCATTGGATTATCCTTGAGACCTCTATCATCGCTAAGGAACTCTTTGTTCCGCCCTGATGATTGATATAAGCCACAGTCGTGATGTTGTCCGACTGAAACCTGATGAATCTGGCCGAAGCCAGCTGAGGCCATGCCTGGAGAGCATTGAATATCGCTCTTAATTCCAGAATATTTATCAGTAGGAGAGCCTCCTCCCGAGTCCACAAACCCTGAGCTTTCAGGGAATTCCAGACTGCACCCCAGCCCAGAAGACTGGCGTCTGTCGTCACTATAACCCATTCTGGCCTGAGGAAACACATTCCCTGGGACAGATGATCCTGTGACAACCACCAAAGAAGAGAGTCTCTGGTCTCTTGATCCAGATTTATCTGAGGAGATAAATCCACATAATCCCCATTCCAGTGATTGAGCATGCATAGTTGCAGTGGTCTGAGATGCAAGCGAGCAAACGGGACTATGTCCATTGCCACTACCAATAGTCCGATTACCTCCATACACTGAGCCACTGACGGCCGAGGAATGGAATGAAGAGCTCGGCAGGTGGACAAAATCTTTGATTTCCTGACCTCCGTCAGAAATATTTTCATGTCCACCGAGTCTATCAGAGTCCCTAGAAATGAAACTCTTGTGAGGGGGAAAGAGAACTCTTTTTTAGGTTCACTTTCCACCGTGAGACCTTAGAAAGGCCAACACTAAGACCGTGTGAGACTTGGCTAGTTGGAAGGACGACGCTTGAATTAGAATGTCGTCTAGATAAGGCACCACTGCTATGCCCCGTGGCCTTAGAACCGCCAGAAGGGACCCTAGCACCTTTGTGAAGATTTGCGGCGCCGTGGCCAACCTGAAAGGCAGAGCCACAAATTGATAATGCTTGTCCAGAAAGGCGAACCTGAGGAACTGGTGATGATCTTAGTGGATAGGAATGTGCAGATACGCATCCTTTAAGTCCACGGTGGTCATATATTGACCCTCCTGGATCAATTGTAATATAGTCCGAATGGTCTCCATCTTGTAAAGATGGAACTCTTAGGAATTGGTTTAGGATCTTGAGATCCAGAATTGGTCTGAAGGTTCCCTCCTTTTTGGGAACTATAAACAGATTGGAGTAGAACCCCTGCCCCTGTTCTGCTTTTGGAACCGGGCAGATCACTCCCATGGTAAAAAGGTCTTCTACACATCGTAAGAACGCCTCTCTTTTTGTCGGGTTTACAGACAATTGAGAAAGATGGAACCTCCCCCTTGGAGGGGAATCCTTGAAATCTAGAAGGTATCCCTGGGTTACAATTTCTACTGCCCAGGAATCCTGAACTTCTATTGCCCAGGCCTGAGCAAAGAGAGAGAGTCTGCCCTCTACTAGATCCGGTCCCGGATCGGGGGCTACCTCTTCATGCTGACTTAGTGGCAGCAGCAGGCTTTTTGGCCTGTTTACCCTTGTTACAAGCCTGATTAGGTCTCCAGGTTGGCTTGGATTGAGCAAAGTTCCCCTCTTGCTTTGCAGCAGGGGAAGAGGTAGAGGGACCACTCTTGAAGTTTCGAAAGGAACAAAAATTATTTTGTTTGGTCCTTGTCTTATTTGACTTATCCTGAGGGAGGGTATGACCCTTCCCTCCAATAACGTCTGAAATGATCTCTTTCAATGCAGGCCTGAATAGGGTCTTACCCTTGAAAGGGATGGACAAAAGCTTAGATTTAGATGACACATCAGCTGACCAGGACTTCTTATCCGCTAATTTAGCAAGATGAAAAGCGGCGTCTGTAATAAAAGAATTAGCCAACTTAACAGCCTTAATTCTGTCCAAAATATCATCTAGTGGGGTCTCCATCTGAAGAGCCTCTTCTAGAGCCTCAAACCAAAAGGCAGCTGCAGTGGTTACAGGAACAATGCATGCTATAGGTTGAAGAAGAAAACCTTGATGAACAAAAATTTTCTTTAGTAGACCCTCTAATTTTTTATCCATAGGATCAATGAAAGCACAACTCTATCTTCAATAGGTATAGTTGTACGCTTAGCCAGGGTAGAAATAGCTCCCTCCACCTTAGGGACCGTCTTTATGGTGTCAGAAATGGGAGAGATTTTCTTAAAAACAGGAGGGGGAGAGAACGGAATACCTGGTTTATCCCACTCCTTAGTAACAATGTCCGAAATCCTCTTAGGGACCGGAAACACATCAATGTAAACAGGAACCTCTAAATATTTGTCCATTTTACACAATTTCTCTGGAACTACAATAGGGTCACAATCATCCAGAGTAGCTAAAACCTCCCTGAGCAATAAGGGGAGGTGCTCTAGCTTAAATTTAAATGCCGTCATATCTGAATCTGTCTGAAAGAACATCTTTCCTGAATCAGAAATCGCTCCCTCAGACAGCAAATCCCTCATCCCTACCTCAGAACATTGTGAGGGAATATCGGATACGGCAACTAAAGCGTCAGAAGGCTCAGCATTTGTTCTTAACCCAGAGCTACTGCGCTTCCCTTGCAACCCAGTCAGCTTAGATAAAACCTCTGTGAGGGTAGTATTCATAACGAAAGCCATATCTTGCAAGGTGAAAGAATTAGACGCACTAGAAGTACTCGGCGTCGCTTGTGAGGGCGTTACTGGTTGTAACACTTGAGGAGAACTAGATGGCAAAACCTGATTTCCTTCTGTCTGAGAATCATCTAATGCCAAACTTTTATAAGTCAAAATATGCTGTTTGCAATTTATAGACATATTAGTACAAGTGGGACACATTCTAAGAGGGGGTTCCACAATGGCTTCTAAACAAATTGAGCAATGAGTTTCCTCAGTGTCAGACATGTTTAACAGACTAGTAATAAAGCAAGCAAGCTTGGAAAACACTTTATTTAATGAAAAAAACACAAACTGCAAAACAGGTTAAAATTGTTTCAATTTTTCTGAAATTTTAACAGTGTACCCACTAAGCTTTAGAAGGATTGCACCACAAGTTAATAAGCAATAAACCCCCAAATGAAAAAAAAACGGATTGAAATATGTCTAAAACCGGTTAAAACCCCTGTTAGCACCTTGCCACAGCTCTGCTGTTGCCCTACTTGCCCTTAGGAAGCGATAATATGGGGTTTAAAGCTTCAATTAGTCCCTCAGAAGACTCTCAGGACCTCAGGAGAAGTTGCTTGCTGCTTGTAAATGTAGGCCCCGCCTGCTGGGGCCTACACAAAACTAACAAACCTTGCCTGAAAGCCATGTGGGTTATAAACAACCCCAAAGAACCCTCAAGCAAATGTCCCATAAAACGTTACTCCCAGACACAAAAACGTTTGTCCCAAATTCACATAACAAACTGAGTGCCCACAAAAAATTAACCCTTTATGCAAGCTAGTAAAAACCTCTGATAACACTAGGATTACTGCTTCCCCTTTCCCTAATGGGGACACTGTCAGCCTTTCTGAGTTAACACAGTCTCTGCAGAAAATATGACTGAACATACCTCATTGCTGTATAGCAAGAAACCGTTCCTCACACTGAAGTTTTCCTGTACTCCTCAGCTTCTGTGGGAACAGCAGTGGACCTTAGTTACAAATGCTAAGATCATCATCCTCCAGGCAGAAATCTTCATCTATGTCCTGCCGGAGAGTAAATAGTACAACACTGGTACCATTTAAAAATAACAAACACAGTTTAACAGTTTAACACCTCTTCTCTTTACTCTTCCTGCATAGAGCCAGCAAAGGAGAATGACTGGGGGGTGGAGTTAAGGGGGGAGCTATATAGACAGCTCTGCTGTGGTGCTCTCTTTGCTACTTCCTGTCAGGAAGGACAATATCCCACAAGTTAGGATGAATCCTTGGACTCGGTACATCATGCAAAAGAAAGAATACCGGACAACCTATAGGTAGCTGGGAATGGGTGGTAGGTGGGGTTACACAACGTCCCACAAAATAAGGTGACCAGATTTTTAAAATGAAATCCGGGGACATTATTTTTAATTGGCAAATGGTAAAAACAGAATTTATGTTTACCTGATAAATTTCTTTCTCCAACGGTGTGTCCGGTCCACGGCGTCATCCTTACTTGTGGGATATTCTCTTCCCCAACAGGAAATGGCAAAGAGCCCAGCAAAGCTGGTCACATGATCCCTCCTAGGCTCCGCCTACCCCAGTCATTCGACCGACGTTAAGGAGGAATATTTGCATAGGAGAAACCATATGGTACCGTGGTGACTGTAGTTAAAGAAAATAAAATATCAGACCTGATTAAAAAACCAGGGCGGGCCGTGGACCGGACACACCGTTGGAGAAAGAAATTTATCAGGTAAACATAAATTCTGTTTTCTCCAACATAGGTGTGTCCGGTCCACGGCGTCATCCTTACTTGTGGGAACCAATACCAAAGCTTTAGGACACGGATGAAGGGAGGGAGCAAATCAGGTCACCTAAATGGAAGGCACCACGGCTTGCAAAACCTTTCTCCCAAAAATAGCCTCAGAAGAAGCAAAAGTATCAAACTTGTAAAATTTGGTAAAAGTGTGCAGTGAAGACCAAGTCGCTGCCCTACATATCTGATCCACAGAAGCCTCGTTCTTGAAGGCCCAAGTGGAAGCCACAGCCCTAGTGGAATGAGCTGTGATTCTTTCGGGAGGCTGCCGTCCGGCAGTCTCGTAAGCCAATCTGATGATGCTTTTAATCCAAAAGGAGAGAGAGGTAGAAGTTGCTTTTTGACCTCTCCTTTTACCTGAATAAACAACAAACAAGGAAGATGTTTGTCTAAAATCCTTTGTAGCATCTAAATAGAATTTTAGAGCGCGAACAACATCCAAATTGTGCAACAAACGTTCCTTCTTTGAAACTGGTTTCGGACACAGAGAAGGTACGATAATCTCCTGGTTAATGTTTTTGTTAGAAACAACTTTAGGAAGAAAACCAGGTTTAGTACGTAAAACCACCTTATCTGCATGGAACACCAGATAAGGAGGAGAACACTGCAGAGCAGATAATTCTGAGACTCTTCTAGCAGAAGAAATCGCAACTAAAAACAAAACTTTCCAAGATAATAACTTAATATCAACGGAATGCAAGGGTTCAAACGGAACCCCCTGAAGAACTGAAAGAACTAAATTGAGACTCCAAGGAGGAGTCAAAGGTTTGTAAACAGGCTTGATTCTAACCAGAGCCTGAACAAAGGCTTGAACATCTGGCACAGCTGCCAGCTTTTTGTGAAGCAATACCGACAAGGCAGAAATCTGTCCCTTCAGGGAACTTGCAGATAATCCTTTTTCCAATCCTTCTTGAAGAAAGGATAGAATCCTAGGAATCTTAACCTTGTCCCAAGGGAATCCTTTAGATTCACACCAACAGATATATTTATTCCAAATTTTGTGGTAAATCTTTCTAGTCACAGGCTTTCTGGCCTGAACAAGAGTATCGATAACAGAATCTGAGAATCCTCGCTTCGATAAAATCAAGCGTTCAATCTCCAAGCAGTGAGCTGGAGTGAAACCAGATTCGGATGTTCGAACGGACCCTGAACAAGAAGGTCTCGTCTCAAAGGTAGCTTCCAAGGTGGAGCCGATGACATATTCACCAGATCTGCATACCAAGTCCTGCGTGGCCACGCAGGAGCTATCAAGATCACCGACGCCCTCTCCTGCTTGATCCTGGCTATCAGCCTGGGGATGAGAGGAAATGGCGGAAACACATAAGCTAGTTTGAAGGTCCAAGGTGCTACTAGTGCATCCACTAGAGCCGCCTTGGGATCCCTGGATCTGGCCCCGTAGCAAGGAACTTTGAAGTTCTGACGAGAGGCCATCAGATCCATGTCTGGAATACCCCACAGGTGAGTGACTTGGGCAAAGATTTCCGGATGGAGTTCCCACTCCCCCGGATGCAATGTCTGCCGACTCAGAAAATCCGCTTCCCAATTTTCCACTCCTGGGATGTGGATAGCAGACAGGTGGCAGGAGTGAGACTCCGCCCAAAGAATAATTTTGGTTACTTCTTCCATCGCTAGGGAACTCCTTGTTCCCCCCTGATGGTTGATGTACGCAACAGTTGTCATGTTGTCTGATTGAAACCGTATGAACTTGGTCCTCGCAAGCTGAGGCCAGGCCTTGAGAGCATTGAATATCGCTCTCAGTTCCAGAATATTTATCGGTAGAAGAGATTCTTCCCGAGACCAAAGACCCTGAGCTTTCAGGGATCCCCAGACCGCGCCCCAGCCTATCAGACTGGCGTCGGTCGTGACAATGACCCACTCTGGTCTGTGGAACGTCATCCCTTGAGACAGATTGTCCAGGGACAGCCACCAACGGAGTGAGTCTCTGGTCCTCTGATTTACTTGTATCTTCGGAGACAAGTCTGTATAGTCCCCATTCCACTGACTGAGCATGCACAGTTGTAATGGTCTTAGATGAATGCGCGCAAAAGGAACTATGTCCATCGCCGCCACCATCAACCCGATCACTTCCATGCACTGAGCTATGGAAGGAAGAGGAACGGAATGAAGTATCCGACAAGAGTCCAGAAGCTTTGTTTTTCTGGCCTCTGTTAGAAAGATCCTCATTTCTAAGGAGTCTATAATTGTTCCCAAGAAGGGAACCCTTGTTGACGGGGATAGAGAACTCTTTTCCACGTTCACTTTCCAGCCGTGAGATCTGAGAAAGGCCAGGACAATGTCCGTGTGAGCCTTTGCTTGAGGAAGGGACGACGCTTGAATCAGAATGTCGTCCAGGTAAGGTACCACTGCAATGCCCCTTGGTCTTAGCACCGCTAGAAGGGACCCTAGTACCTTTGTGAAAATCCTTGGAGCAGTGGCTAATCCGAAAGGAAGCGCCACGAACTGGTAATGTTTGTCCAGGAATGCGAACCTTAGGAACCGATGATGTTCCTTGTGGATAGGAATATGTAGATACGCATCCTTTAAATCCACCGTGGTCATGAATTGACCCTCCTGGATGGAAGGGAGAATAGTTCGAATGGTTTCCATCTTGAAGGATGGAACCTTGAGAAACTTGTTTAAGATCTTGAGATCTAAGATTGGTCTGAACGTTCCCTCTTTTTTGGGAACTATGAACAGATTGGAGTAGAACCCCATCCCTTGTTCTCCTAATGGAACAGGATGAATCACTCCCATTTTTAACAGGTCTTCTACACAATGTAAGAACGCCTGTCTTTTTATGTGGTCTGAAGACAACTGAGACCTGTGGAACCTTCCCCTTGGGGGAAGTCCCTTGAATTCCAGAAGATAACCCTGGGAGACTATTTCTAGCGCCCAAGGATCCAGAACATCTCTTGCCCAAGCCTGAGCGAAGAGAGAGAGTCTGCCCCCCACCAGATCCGGTCCCGGATCGGGGGCCAATATTTCATGCTGTCTTGGTAGCATTGGCCGGTTTCTTGGCCTGCTTTCCCTTGTTCCAGCCTTGCATTGGTCTCCAAGCTGGCTTGGCTTGAGAAGTATTACCCTCTTGCTTAGAGGACGTAGCACCTTGGGCTGGTCCGTTTTTACGAAAGGGACGAAAATTAGGTCTATTTTTCGCCTTGAAAGGCCGATCCTGAGGAAGGGCGTGGCCCTTACCCCCGGTGATATCCGAGATAATCTCTTTCAAGTCAGGGCCAAACAGCGTTTTCCCCTTGAAAGGAATGTTTAGTAGCTTGTTCTTGGAAGACGCGTCAGCCGACCAAGATTTCAACCAAAGCGCTCTGCGCGCCACAATAGCAAACCCAGAATTCTTAGCCGCTAACCTAGCCAATTGCAAAGTGGCGTCTAGGGTGAAAGAATTAGCCAATTTGAGAGCATTGATTCTGTTCATAATCTCCTCATAAGGAGGAGAATCACTATCGAGCGCCTTTATCAGCTCATCAAACCAGAAGCATGCGGCTGTAGTGACAGGGACAATGCATGAAATTGGTTGTAGAAGGTAACCCTGCTGAACAAACATCTTTTTAAGCAAACCTTCTAATTTTTTATCCATAGGATCTTTGAAAGCGCAACTATCCTCTATGGGTATAGTGGTGCGTTTGTTTAAAGTAGAAACCGCTCCCTCGACCTTGGGGACTGTCTGCCATAAGTCCTTTCTGGGGTCGACCATAGGAAACAATTTTTTAAATATGGGGGGAGGGACGAAAGGAATACCGGGCCTTTCCCATTCTTTATTAACAATGTCCGCCACCCGCTTGGGTATAGGAAAAGCTTCTGGGAGCTCCGGCACCTCTAGGAACTTGTCCATTTTACATAGTTTCTCTGGGATGACCAACTTTTCACAATCATCCAGAGTGGATAATACCTCCTTAAGCAGAATGCGGAGATGTTCCAACTTAAATTTGAATGCAATTACATCAGGTTCAGCCTGTTGAGAAATGTTCCCTGAATCAGTAATTTCTCCCTCAGACAAAACCTCCCTGGCCCCTTCAGATTGAGTTAGGGGTCCTTCAGAGATATTAATATCAGCATCGTCATGCTCTTCAGTAACTAAAACAGAGCAGCCACGCTTACGCTGACAAGGGTGCATTTTGGCTAAAATGTTTTTGACAGAATTATCCATTACAGCCGTTAATTGTTGCATAGTAAGGAGAATTGGCGCGCTAGATGTACTAGGGGCCTCCTGAGTGGGCAAGACTCGTGTAGACGAAGGAGGGAATGATGCAGTACCATGCTTACTCCCCTCACTTGAGGAATCATCTTGGGCATCATTGTCATTATCACATAAATCACATTTATTTAAATGAACAGGAATTCTGGCTTCCCCACATTCAGAACACAGTCTATCTGGTAGTTCAGACATGTTAAACAGGCATAAATTTGATAATAAAGTACAAAAAACGTTTTAAAGTAAAACCGTTACTGTCACTTTAAATTTTAAACTGAACACACTTTATTACTGCAATTGCGAAAAAACATGAAGGAATTGTACAAAATTCACCAAATTTTCACCACAGTGTCTTAAAGCCTTAAAAGTATTGCACACCAAATTTGGAAGCCTTAACCCTTAAAATAACGGAACCGGAGCCGTTTTAACACTTTAACCCCTTTACAGTCCCTGGTATCTGCTTTGCTGAGACCCAACCAAACCCAAAGGGGAATACGATACCAAATGACGCCTTCAGAAAGACTTTTGTAAGTATCAGAGCTCCTCTCACATGCGACTGCATGCCATGCCTCTCAAAAACAAGTGCGCCACACCGGCGCGAAAATGAGGCTCTGCTTATGCTTTGGGAAAGCCCCAGAGAAATAAGGTGTCTCATACAGTGCCTGCCGACATTATAATATCATCTAATATAAATATACCCAAATAAAATGATTCCTCAAGGCTAAATAGGTTTTAATACTGAATCGATTTAGCCCATAAAAGTCTACAATCATAATAAGCCCTTGTGAAGCCCTTATTTAACATCGTAATAAACATGGCTTACCGGATCCCATAGGGAAAAATGACAGCTTCCAGCATTACATCGTCTTGTTAGAATGTGTCATACCTCAAGCAGCAAGAGACTGCACACTGTTCCCCCAACTGAAGTTAATTGCTCTCAACAGTCCTGTGTGGAACAGCCATGGATTTTAGTTACGGTGCTAAAATCATTTTCCTCATACAAACAGAAATCTTCATCTCCTTTCTGTTTCTGAGTAAATAGTACATACCAGCACTATTTTAAAATAACAAACTCTTGATTGAATAATAAAAACTACAGTTAAACACTAAAAAACTCTAAGCCATCTCCGTGGAGATGTTGCCTGTACAACGGCAAAGAGAATGACTGGGGTAGGCGGAGCCTAGGAGGGATCATGTGACCAGCTTTGCTGGGCTCTTTGCCATTTCCTGTTGGGGAAGAGAATATCCCACAAGTAAGGATGACGCCGTGGACCGGACACACCTATGTTGGAGAAAAACTATTTTATTAGCATGATTTCCTCAAATTATATATGCAATGTATTTGGTATGGGTTTATGGAGTGATTATATGATATATATATACACATTATTTCTCACATTTTCTCACACACACACATGCACATACATGCACATACACACACAAGCATACATTTACACACATGCACAAGCATACATACACACGCATGCACATACACACATAAGCATACATGCACATACAAGCATACATATACACACATTTACAAGCATACATGCACATACAAGCATACATATACACACACAAGCATACATGCACACACAAGCATACATGCACACACAAGCATACATATACACACACATACAAGCATACATATATACACATACACAAATACACAAGCATACAAATACACACACAAGCATACAAATACACACACACAAGCATACATACACACACACACACACGTACAAGCATACATATACACACATACATACAAGCATGCATATACACACACAAGCATACATGTGCACACACACACACATATACACAGACACAAGCATAATATACATACACACACACACACACATATACACACACACTAGCATACATATACACACATACAGACACTAGCATACATATACACACACATATATATACATATACACACACGCATAAATATACACACATGCACATACAAACATACATATACACACATGCACATACACACACAAGCATACAGATACACACAAACACAAGCTCTTCTCTCCTGACCTGCCCGCTTCCTGCCATACGCTGGGACGAAGTGACGCTATCAGGATGATCCCTTCCTCACAGCGCTTGGCTGCAGTACAACAGGAGCCGGGGACAGTTCAACAGAAGCCGGACATTTCCGGGGACATCTGGTCACCCTACCCCAAAAAGCTCAACCTTAGACCTCACTATGTATGTTTTTCGCAATTGAGCAGTCATTTTATCCACTTGGTTTCCAGTAATACATGTACACAGTAGTGATTTGACCCCCTTAAATTCAAGGAGTACACACATCAATGATTTAACACCCCCCACAGCGGCCTATAACTATAACATATATAATAGAAAGTGTAGTTTTACTTCTTTTTGGACCATATTTGTAATGCATAGGAGCCCCTTTACATTAAGCTGACACTTAGGGACTTTAAAAACATTTAAGTGTCCAGTATTTTAGTATAGATTTTACTGGACGGTTTGCTAAAATAAAGTTGAATACCAGACACCTGGCAACCCTAAAAGTGAGCTGTATAATTTGTACACATTTTTTCTTTTAATTAAAATTATTTAAAAATTACATTAAATTAGAAAATAAATAATGAATACAAATTCTACAACACCCAACATATGAAACAGTACAGGATCGAGCTGTTTTTATAAGTATTTTCTTAGTTCCAGGTCTGAGTCACACTAGATTTATTTGCATTTAAATACTACATAGTTTTCTACATTTCAAACAGCTTGTGCTGACTTTTACAAAGGAATAAGAATGATTATTGTTACCCTAGAGTTCAGAAAATACCAAAAAACATGTGTATTAAAGTAGAAAGAAATGCAAGAATACATTATTTGGATTTTACACTAAATGTTTTAGAAGGCTAAGAAAAAAAATAAGCAACTGTGAAAACTGCCTGACAGCTAGAAAGGCAGCCCTTATGCGTCCAACTGTATTTACTGTAATTGTTATTGAAAGACATCTTTTATGAATATCTACAGTATACATTACAGGCAGTGTGAGAGGGTTAAATAAGACAGCCTCAGCTCTTTATAAACTTTTGCCCTCTGGATGTGTACTCATTGGCTGCCGTACAACATTTTAGCTGTATTACACGCCTTAACGATATGGTTCAACTGCCGGTCAGGCTCAGGCCTGGCAGTCAGCCAGACCGCAATCAATGTGACACAAAACTCCCCCTTTCAGATCATCACAAAGACAAATATCTTCACTTCTATCTAGGTTTACTTATTCTAGTTACAATTATAGAGGGAAACCTTAAAGACACTATCCTTGATGTGGGACGGCCCATGCGGGCCTCATTTTGTACAGTATGGTAAGTGAGCAGAGAAGCACTCAGAGTTGTTAATGCAGTTTGCTATTTGTTCATAGCTTAAAAAAACAAGAAAAGAAAAAAAGGAAGAGTTCAGGAGAAGGGCAAAAGGATAGTACAAGTGTAAAACTCTATCCCAGCAGGTTTTGGACACAAAAATGCAGTCTCTAGTTAAGTAATAAAAACAAAACCATATGATTCCAGCTATTTCATAACAAGTAAGAGTGAGGCAAAAACTAGTTAGGACCAACATCAGTTAATT